>NW_027316532.1:34322585-34520085 GCF_026437365.1 Eucyclogobius newberryi
CTTTTTCTGAACAGGACAAATGAGGGTTCAAACTTGAAGATCAAGGCAAACAGTGGAGGCGGTTGACGACATCCACTGACAGACTTTTCTTTCCCTCTCTTCTCCTCTCTTACTGTCTCAGCAAGTGCAGGACTACGACTCGCCCAGGTCACCGAGGTCACCGAGGTTTCCAATAGCAACCGTAGGACTGCAAATCTCTCACCCCTAAGGGACCAAAGGACCAAACATTTTTATTGTTCTCGACAGTAACATATAGTATTAATGCTACTAATACTACAACTACTACTAATAATATTACAAGTTAAACTTAAGAAAAATACTAGCTTCAGGTTGAATAAAAAGAGGAAAGGGATTTTCTTTGACATTTATAGCTACTGGGTTTGAGAATATGAAAACATAAAGAAAATGTATAAAAAAAATAAAGTTATACTATTTTAGTGGCGTAGAATATGTGGGTTAGACATTGTATGGGGCATGTTCAGATGTGTTCTCTCAGCTCACGTCCATCTCATGTCCCTGTGTCCGCTGAATCATAGTGCCAAATGTGACACAGAAACAGGCCGCTGGAGTGACCACACTGTATGAAGCTTTGTGCAGCTTAACATATTACATATAAAGCAGCAGGCTCATCACATGTTGTCATTAACTATTAACTCTTTCACATAATGTGACCATAAAGCACTGTGCTCAAAGTGCCGAGCGGCCAAGCTGGATGCAGCGCAGTAAAACACAGCAGCATGTAAGCATGCTAATAAAGGACACAGGATTTGGAGCGCAGTAGTGTCCTGGCTGTGTGACAGTAGGATCCAGCAGGTCGCCCCCTCCGCTGCTCCCCTGCCCCATCCTCACCCCAGTGCCAGCATTTCCTCTTCTGAACAGGGACCATCAACAGGGGACTGAGGAGTAACTCGCTGCATAATTAGGATAATGATGATATTGATCCAATGGGGAACAGCACCGTGGGGCAAGAGATGCACAATCAATTACGCATTGGCATTTTGAATGAATTGACTGAGTGACAGAGTTCATCTTTCTCTCTGTGGGGAGAAAAGTCTTTGTCATCTGTCTTTTCCCTTCCCCATCTGCCTTTCTGGAGGCGGACATGTCTGACCACCCCAAGGCACCTCACTGTACCCCATCAACACAAACTAAGAGTGTAAACGCCTGTGACAGAATGTGTATATAGTTTAGATTATGAGTTCTTCAGTGAAGAGCAGCTGTATTTTTTCCAAAGGGTATAATAGCACAGTAAGAACTTGTACAGCGTAAGGAACAGCCTTAGGAGGTCAAATTAAGAGCAAAATGATCCATCAATTAGACAGCAGCAGGCCTAAAGTAGAGCTGCTACAGCTGCTGCCTCACCATTAGCACGCAGCTCTATACAGTGTGGTCACCACGCATGGTCCTATCAGGTGGGATTCATTAACTAACACATACACACCTCTCTTATCATTCCATATCTATAGATCTATTTACTATGAGCTTTCGCCATACATTTTTTACCTCTGTTAGCTGTGTGAAGCCGCTCTCCTCAGGACTGTGCTCCTTCAGACATCAGCGCTTCACTCAGCCTTGCACGGTTCTCTGAGACTAACACCACTAACTTCACACGAGTGTTACTGCAGTGACTACAGTCTAATGCTCGCCATTAGTCTGACCTATTCACCTGATACACTCCTGAGCTATTGCCTTTAAATGTGATTATGAATTGCCAAATTATCTGCATGTTCATATGACTCAAAATGCGTGCCACATTCCTTGAGCTCCAGAGAATTCCACATTCCTGATTGGGAGATATTTCTGCTTTAGACTCATAGTAAAATATTTAGAGATATAAGATGTACTATGGGCCGGTGCAGTGCCAGCAGACAGGCTGTTCCTCTCACTTTCCTGATATACAGCCTCTTTTCCTCAGGCCATACGGGCCTTCAAACCCACTCACTACCTGCCGCACGGGACGCCTACTGGAGACTCCACTAAATTATTCAGCTCAAATGAAATGTGGCCTTCACAACAGTTCGGGTAATGCAAATTAAAGACGCCAGCTGTGGCTAGAATTTAATGAGTTTGTGGAACTAGGCACAGAAAAGAACTTTGATTGAATGCAATTGTGAAAACCGGAGAAAGTTGTGAGGTGTGGTGGTACACTGGCCTTTATACTGTACATACTCACTGCCCAAATCCAATTATGATGAAAATGAAGTTTAAAAAAAGGAAATGGCAGTAAATACTAGTCATTAGCTGCATGTTCTCAATCTAAAACTTTTGACATTTTATCCACTCTTGCATCATTTTATTCTTTAAGACTAATGTCAACTTTTACCATGGTGCCCTTTTCAATCTCTGAGCATGCTCAATTGGGGCTATAGGAGGGTTAAAGGTACTACTCTTATTAATGATGATTCTTTAACTATGGTTTGAATGCTGAGGATAGTAGCTTATTATAAATATGAAATCTGTATATTATGGAGAATCAGCACAGGAGCTTTGTTGGGGGCCGATAGGTTAGAGTTTGACTTGGGGGGTGGGGAGGGGGGGCCTTTGCTTTATATGAGGATGTTAACTTTCTGGTTTCTCAGCACAAAGCAAACAAAACATATAAACGTTGGGAGCGCTCCCAGCGTGCAGGGCGCAAGAGAAATCTCAGTACTATTTTATCTTTTACCCCGAAGAGAAAATGCTGTTTACAAGTTGTTTTCCTTTCTTGGTTAGTTTTTAAAAGAGAGCGCCACCTACGTATGTGGCAGTGTCAGTACAGCATGGATTCACTGACAAGGAAGCAGTATCTTTTTATAGAAAAGAAATCTTTGAGAGACTCTTGTGTTCTGTTTTAGCCTGAGAAACCAAACTTTATTTCTCCTAGTATAATAATACTTAAACTTGCTGCTTAAACAACATTATTTAAATGTTTCTATTGTTTACCAGATCAAGTCTTTACTTGATGTTTACTATTTATTTGATATTTAAATTAATGATTTGTTATTTATTTATTTATTTATTTGTTTATTTATTTGCTTATGTATCATTAGGTTTCTCTTATGGTTACAGTAAGATAAAGATATGTATTGATAAGAAATGCTTCTTGGGGCTTTTCTCTCTTTCTCTCCTTTTTTCCAATTTTACAATAAAAAATTAAACTGTTTCTGGTGAATGTTGTGCTTAAACTGTGGACATGTGTCTTTCCCCACACTCCATTTGAATCTGTTGTGTTCTATGCAAACTCACACCTAAATGAGAACTTCCATCACAGGTTCCAAAGTGGCACGAGGCTCCTGCGGCGCCACAGACGCGCTGCAGAAATATGTGTCAGCGCGCTCCAGAATACCAAACAAATGTGGAGCACGGGGACATCTCATTCTCAGTCGGGAGCGATCATGAATCATGGAGCGGCGGTAGGAGAAAGACGGGGGAACAAATAACATTATCATGTTGACAAGCACGGCGCTGTAAATTGAAATAAGGAAGGTAATGCCTTATCAGTCAACTTCCCAGCAGCGGCAGCGGCTGCGCTCTCATGTTTGGGGCCCAAATCTGATGCAATGTGTCACTGCGCTCGACTTGGCCCCTCACTAATATAAAGCCTGCAATTCACGCCTAGTTTTGAGGGGCCGGTATAAAATAAGAACGGGTGGGACAAAAAAAAAAGTAGAGAGGCAATGGTTCATGAAATAAATCGTCCCAATTACAATAAAGTGTGGCTCTTGGTCAGCGTGCGCGGCAGGCAGTTCATCTTTATTACAATCAGTTAATGAAAATCAATCCCCCTCCTGATAAACTCTTATCTCCACGGCCTTTGCGTGCCCCTCGTGCGCGGAGATAATAAATTAGAGTAATATTGCCTCTGATGAGGGAGTGAATTGCAAATTATTGTAACTTTGTAAGATTTATGATGCAGTTACTTAATTTCCGAGCCGGGTTTTTCGGGCGTCATGTTGCCCGGGGGCCCATCTGTTAAAAAGTTTGGTGACACTACAATAAAATGACAATGAGACAAACAGGAGAGCTCAGCTGTGCCGCGCACTGTTACTGTAAGACTCATTGTGCCTTTACCATTGAACACATTGGGCCCACATTGGGGTTGTGGGAGCCCAAAGGGAGGATGGGTGGGTGCATGTTTGCCAAAGTAGGACTGCCAATCACGCCATGTTATTTTTCTTCCAATCTCTATCACACGAGCCAGGAGCATATGATTTGATATGTAGGTCAATACCCATTCTGGAGCGAGCCACTGGGTGAGTCAGATGTGTCTAGTTGCTCCCTGTCACTCTGATTATTGAGCAGACGCAGAAAGATTGGGTTGGTCAGGTATGAAAGAGTCTGCAGTGCGAGATAGCAGCCTGGTGTCTGGAAAAACACACACAAACACACACACACACACACACACACACACACCTGTATTATCCTCACGCAGGTATACACAGTGAGAAATGAGCAACTCGTGCCTCTTTGTTCTGCAGCACTGACCCATGTAACAGGGTGTAATGTCTGGATGCCGTGCGTCCTCCAGTCAAGTGCATCATTAGGCAAAAGGCAGGTGAAAGTCTCAAGTCACACACTGCAGAGGTACGATCAGCTGCCAATAGAGTTGTCATCACACTGTGGACATCAAGAAAACCAAGAGTGTACGTGGGGTTCTCAGTGAAAGTTATCCATCTATCTTATCTATTGCTATGGAGCCTTGAACTTCCCCACATGGGTCAAATAAAGCTATACTGTGTCTAAACTGGAACAAATTAAGTTACAATGCAACTTTCCTCTAGGTGATGTTCAGTGTCTTATGTGAACCTGGCTTAACAGGGCAAAGCAAGTGAGATAGATGGGGTTATGGCATGACTCCTATTCAGTTGTGTACAGTACTAACATTTAATAGGTTTAAGGTGTATAATCTACAATAAAAACTCTCTCAAATAGTCTCAAAAAGCTTTAAAAAAAACTGATTGAAAATAAAACTGGAACTAACTTGGTTGTAATCTTTCAAAGGGCAAAAGGGGATGTTTCAGCATGTCTGTGGGTTATTTTACATTTGTCTGATACTTGGTGTACTGATCCGTCCGTGCACTGATCCGTCATCTGCTTGTGTCCATGGAAATGTCAATGCATTAAACCAAACCATCTCCATTGACACACACAGGTGACACCACCAAGACAAGTCACAAGTTAGATCTGTGGAGAGCCGGGCACATCTAGGGACACGTCATATTGAGATACTCCTGTATAAGCAAACACAACTGGATATGGACATAAACTGCACTTGGTGGGCTTCAATTAGCCTTTTTTCACCTTTTTATAGTTTTATGGTTCTAGAATCTAATTTGGTAGTTTCCTCTTATGAATGACACTGTCGCATTCTAAATTCTGAAAGCCACCAATAACCATATGAAAGAACAACCAGAGGACAAACAAGCAGCCCTAGGACGTGCACCATATCTTGAGAAACTAAAAATGACTGCTCCAAAGCTAGACACAGTCGTTGAGGAACAGCTGAATGTCTTTACAACTGCAGCTCTTCCAACATCTCATGCATCATTTAGTGTCAATAAATTTAGTGCGAATTCTGAAATCTGACATTACTCTACCAGCCATTACCAGTCAGCCTCCGAACACTGAATAAATAATAAGTTGTTGCAAACCATTTGATCAAAAGCACCCCGGCCTAATCCTATGAGGAACACGTTGCATTAAGACAGCCATCCATCTCCTCATTATCAATCAAGGAGAGGACTCACACACCACTATCTATTTATCTTGCCAAGTGCTCTATTAATATCAAATTAATGCCTCCATTGAGAGTATCAATCACTCACGCAGTTTTTCCTCAACTCATTAGCCTGGTAATTGTCCTTGTTTACTGCCGAAAGTCAAGACAAGATGACTTCAAAATATAAGCAGCATACCTCTGTCTTCCTGGACAGCCCATCGGGGGACATCTGTTGACAGGGCACATTCCCAAACCTTAATCTATCCAAGTCAGACTTTTCCATTTTAAAGTTGTCATAAGTGTTGCCCCATTTTGTGTGTGCTCTCACTTGGGGTGTATTACATAAGGATGAAGCTGTCAGAAGTCTACAGACTTGTTTGCTTAAAATGTTTGGAACAAGAACATGTATATCATGTCTGCTCATTTGGGAATAAGCTTGAGCTAAACTTTGACTATATAGTAAATAGTCATTATAACATGATCCATAACGGGTAGAGAATAATACATAATCTCATCATTGGGGCATCAGTGGATTGCAGCAAATGACCATTTTCCTCAATGTTAATGCTTTGTTATTATGACGAACTGTTAAGTTCTCTGTCAGTTTGACACAGAGTAAATAGACATCAACTCACTAACTATATCAGAGAGATTGGTAAACTGATGAGTGCAGTATGAGTGGCCTGTTTCAGCCGATGCAACAGAGACACTAATGTAACTTAATGTGATGATGGTTTCGTTACATTCATTACAATAATGCTGCACATTAGACAGGTGTGATCAAACAAATAATATACTTATGTTCATGTTGTCTTATTGTTACATGTTCTCCACTTACAAATAATGTTCAAAACAGCTTCCTGCCATCTCCACATTTTTTGTCAGAACTGCTAACATTGCTGACATCAGTGAGGCCAGTCATTGTTCATATGCCATGCAAATATGGGCACCAAGTGCTACAGTTGTTGACTCAGACCCGGTGTTAACCACAGACTAAATCCCATTTGGAGGCGTGCAGTGTTCTGGCAGACAGAGGCAGAGCCAGAGCCAGCTCAGCTCTCAGAGGTACAGCTTACACATGGGACCAAGAGCACACCGTGGACCCCTACAACTGCACAGTGAACCTGTCAGGACTGCCTCTGCTGCAGGCCGCCGCCCCTTATGGGCTGAGGACACCACTAGGTCTCAGGGGGTACTGCAACAGGAGAAATGAAGGATTCAGGAACTCGGTATGGAGTGTCCAACATTTTAATACAGAAACTTACATTAAGACCACAGCACATTAGTTTACTTTTTTATCATAACTCAAAATAACCTACAATTCACAACAAATGCAAAATATGTTACAGTTAAAAGTCTATACACAAGCAAATGTACACATATAAAACACTTATATACACTCTTTCAATATATTATTATATAAAGATGTGTTTGTTTTTTTACGTTTACAACAGGAAGCCAAGCAGCTTGAAGAGGGAGTGTGTTGCAGAAATGCTGAGTGCCACTCTGGCTCATGACTATGAATAGGTAGTTTTTACAAACAGTTGTTGGATCCTGTGCATTGAACTTGGCAAATTTCTACAGATAAATGTACGACAGAGACGTAAATGATAACATTCAGAAGTGCTGCCACAGCAGATGAGTTTGTAGCAGTTATTTACATGCATGAATCCTGTTGTAAACCTACAGACTAGGGGACAATAGTGGACTGACAGTTCCTATGTCAGAGTGAGGTTTGAATCCACAGAACAGCTCTCACCAGTGTGAAATCCTGCAAATGGAGAAAATGACACATTCACAGATTCCAAGAGAATATACTTTATAAAGAGTCTGTTCACTAGAGTCACTCTTTCCTCAAGCTGGTAATGCTTCCATGTAGTGTTTCCAAGTTTCTTTGTTAAAATCATTTTTCTTTATACATTATTACAAAAGCAGCAGAATGAGGAGGAGCAGAGGCAGAAGAGCCTGGCTGTGTGCTTGTGTGAACGACACAGCGTGGCTGTAAAGGCGGGGAGTCCTAGGAGAGTTTTGCTTTAGTTTACTGGGCGGCAGTGCCTTTAGGTCTTCCAGCGCGCCAAACGCTGCCATTGAGAACTCCGGGTCTCCGGTGGTCAGCAGGTCGAACACACACGACTGGAAGTAGACATCCTCCACCTGCAGAGTCTCTCTACACTTGGCTGTAGCGCGCTCCACAGTGTAGACCTGGTGGGGGGGCCTCAGAGGGCCATGCTCTGTGTTAGTGCCCTGAGCGCTGCCCGGGACACGCCCTCGGCCCAGCATGTGCTCTTTGATGAGCTCGTTACGCGGACAGCCGTGCAGGCACAGCTGCAGCCCACTGTTGTCCTCGGAAAAGTCCAGAAGGTCCTCAGGCATGCGGATGGCGAAGGTCAGGTAGCTGCCCACGCGTCTTATGATGATGGAAGTGCCCATGTATCTGGCCTGGATTTTCACCTGGCGCCCCACACCAGAACCACCCCGCTCCACAATGGTGAGGCTCTCTCCCCCACTGCGAGAGCCGTCCATGAAGGCCAGTGGCAGGTCTTCAGTGGTGGCCTGGTAGACCTTCTGATCTGTACAGCCCAGGTAAGATTTAAAGATCACTGTGATCTGAAAGTAAAATGAAAAACAGAACATGAATCAACATTGTATCAACATAAAATAAAGTGCATAGCTCTGTTATTTTCATGAGTAACACTGTTACACAAAAACATAAGGAATATAAGATGCAGCCCCGATGCCTGCCACCAGGTGGCAGCAGGACATTAGTGCTGAGTCCTTTGTCTCCTCTCCTGCAGAGTGACACTATTATCTGACTGTAATCTTTATCCTGGTTAATTGATAACGATCGGAAGTCAGAGGATTTCTGTCACTGTTTAACAGAACTTTTCTCAACCAGATTTGGATAAGAAAGCCCAGATAAAGAGCGCGTTGCCTCCACATTGCGCTGCGCTCTTCAAACGTCATCACCTCACTACTGCACATTGCTCAGACTTGCACTGTGGCTGTGATTCATTTTCCAGCCGAGCTTTGAAAAACACTAAGCCTCGTTTCTTCAGAGCGTCCTGACAAAGCGGCTGTGGTGGAGTTTACACTTATGGGGATACTGTACTTGATGGATGATTTCCAGTCTCAAGTCTGGCAGCTCAAAACAAGTCTGAAAGCATGATGTGGGCATGCGGGCACTGGCACTGACACAGGCGGCAGGTTTACGTTCAAGGTGCACACCCAGAACAAACTGTTACTGTTTTTCAAAGGTTGTGTTGAAATCTCTGCCGCCATCTCACTGTTCTACATTTGCCTTAGTTCAATACAAATCCACCGACTCTGTTTGTTTTCACACAGACGAGACGTAAAATTGGTGTGCGAAAGTGATAAGATTTTATTATGAACCGCCAAATAAAAGAGGCTGCTTTTATATGCAGGGCGCCTACTCCACCTCTGGCATTCCAGCGTTTTATCTGCAAACACCAGTCGCTTCAATTAATAGAATTAGGCCCTTGTGATGCAGTCCAATTATTACTTTATTTGTCCACATTATTCCATATTTACACAGAAAGGGCCAGTTAATTATTTGACCAGAGGGGTGAAAAAACATTCCTGATCATGGCGGCGGAGTAGAATGTTGGAGCGAGCTTTAATCACTTCCATATGACCACCCATGTGTTAAGGTAGAGCGCTCAAGCATGTCTGTGATTCAACACCAGCAGAACCCTCCTCCCTCTCCTCTTTCCCTCATAGATCTGAAGGAGCTGCATGACAAGAGGAATGCTAAAGGCTGGAGAGGCACCGTGGAATGACAATTAACTTCACATGTTCGATATTTTATGGCAATACTAGAACAATAAGAGTGCGCTCACAAACTCATATAGACCGTGGAGCTACCGCGTTAGGGACTGTTTGTCTAGGGCTCAGGCAGACAATTATTTTCATTAGGAGGAAAGTCCGAGCAATTATTTTCTCATTGAATCAATTATTCATGGCTCGCCCTAACTCTAACCTCAGGCATGTCGGCGTCTCGTCACTTTAAAGTAGAGAGCTTTCGTTTTCTATATGTTTTGTCCAGGTTTGTGATGTACAGACTCGCTACAATGAGCTTTGGCATGCAAAACTGGAGGAACGGAATAAAAATGTGTTGGTAAAAACTACATTTTTGTAGTAAATGACACTGGATCAAAATAAAATGTTTCACACACATTGCCTAATATTGGAACAACATTTAAAAAAACACCCACTCTGATCTTTCTGATGAAACCAGTTATCCTCACCACAACCACAATGTACTATTTGTGTCAGTGTTGGGACAGATATGTACAGCATCAGGTGTTTGCATTAGAGGTGGGCAGATTATTGAAATAATGGAATGAACATTATGAATGTTGTTTTAAAGACATGCAACATTTTAACATAAAGTAAATAGGTTGTAAATAATGCTTAAAAAACTACCAAATGTGTATTAAGACAATTGTTTGCACTTTTGTGGTTTATTTTAAAGGTATTTCAAATTAGTTGATTCTGAAACATCCGCTAATTAATTTAACAAGATGGTTTCACATTTCTGTTGTATTTTTCTCAACATCGCCCCTAGTTCACTTGTAAACAACCACTCAGTATAATTACAACAAAACTGTTGAATTGTATGTGATGAAGTAGTGACACTCTGAACAAACTCAATAGAGTATGAAAAGGAGACTATAAACATACCTTGCTAGTTGCCGTGGCGCTGGAGCCTAGGACCACAGGTACGTTGGTCACCTGCACGGACAGGTATCTGTTATCGATCAGAGGCCACGCCCCCTCCACTTTGCAGGTCTGAAACTCGTCTCTGAAAGTCCGCAGGTGTGGGTCGCCGAATAGTCCACAGTGGGCGTACTTTTTCTGCTGCGCGGCCGGTCCGGACAGCAACACGCGGTTCTCGTAGTTGCACTGCTCGGACACGGCAGGCCTGGAGGTGCTGGGGGCTTTGGCAGAGGAGGTGGGCCCATCGCTGGAGCAGTTGTACTGGGAGAAAAGCTCCTTGATGCGAAAGACGGCCGAGTGGTAGACCAGGTCGCCCCTGCAGCTGCGCGCCTGCCTGCGGGTGCACAGGGCGTAGGCCCGCAGAGCGATGCAGTAGTCCAAGTCATGGGCCACTTCCTCCTGCAGCCCACCTGACGTTGAGGTAGACGCCACGTACTCTGTGTTGCATCGCTGGATCCGACACTGCTGGCAATGAGCTGGGAAAGGAGAAGACAAGGAGTTTATCAAGTTTTTATAGATTGTCATTTAGAGGCGGGCAATATATCGAACTGTAGATACTTTTGTGAATGTAACTTTGAAGGTATGCTTAAAGGCGCAATGGACGATTTTTCGGCGATTTGAGAACGCAGGCGGAAGTGCACATGCCACTCCCCCGTGCGGACTGATACAACGCACACGTGCGTTTGTTTATTAGCGCAACGGAGCGCATCGCATCTCTCGTCTCCCGTAGATTTCTGTCCACTTCTGCGTCAGCTCGAACTGTCTTTCTCCGTCTTCATTTTGCCCCGTACACTGAGGGAACTATATTATGATAGATCCATGCGCTTAGGCACGCGGAAACGTGAGGACGAACCTCACGCGGCTGCAGGTGAGCGATAGGTGCGTTTTATGATTGATACGTGGCAGGACAAATGATTTATCCACGCCACGAGGAAATATGATAAAAAATTTGCTGAAAAAAATCGTCCATTCCACCTTTAAATATCAAGTAACGTTTATAGTAAAAATGCTACAAAAAGAACACATTCAAAATTTAAATGAAACTAGGTATGTTGTACATATTCAAATAAGGATATATGGTGTCATTTCTGAACTTGTTTGGAGTGACATTGAGATATTTATTTTTGTCAATAACGCCCATTGTCATTATTATTTATCTGATGTCGCTCGCACAAGTTCACATGGGATACTGAAAATACATGCAAAAGCTAATAATAACCAAGTAATACATGTAATTATGCAAATATTATTAGGACTCTTAGTCTCAATAGACAAATAACATGTGATGTCTTATTAAGTAAACTACAGATTTGACCAAGATAATATCACCATAATACTGTGATAATAATAATGTGTTATATCATGGAGACCAATCCCCTGTTCTTGCAGCAAAAAACACCATTTAAGTGAACTTGCTAACATTCAACTTAAGCGTTACCCTTAAGACTGGCAGTCAAAACCTTTCCACTATCAACTTTAGTTCAATCAAGAGAGCCATTAAAACCCAAACGGTCCAGCTCATGAGGGCCATGCTCCCACACTGTGCTTCGGAGTCAGTCAGAACTTATTTCCCCCAACCAGGGCGAACCTGCTGGAGGAGGAAACCGACCCGTGTAGAGTGCCACGGGGTGTTGAATGTGGTTTGGCTGTAGCTCAGAGTAACCCAACAAGTCCATTACTCCAGACAAGAGGGCAGAGGAGGCTGCATCACAGGCAGTGGTCCATGTTAGTGAAGTGGGTACATGGGAGAATTCAAGATGTATTTTGGTAACAGTGAGTCACAGGATTTAGAATTTACTCATTTGTGATTTGGCAAGAGAGTAGACATGGTTTTAGGTGTGCTTCTGTTGAGATGGCACCTCCTGGGATCTTATACATCAAATCAGCAAAATCTAATGTATCATTAGGAAGTTAGTATTATGTCTGATCATTTAACATCACAACAGTAACAATGTGTTCGCAAGAACTAAAAAAATATATTTATTATAATTTTAGAAACTATAATAAATAATTTCAATTCAATCTACACAATCTGTCTGTTTATGTGTCACTTTATCATACAGAATGCTTTTTTTCATAAAGCTGGTCATATTCTATTCAATTATATCAGACAATGAATATTAATGTTGGTCATGGCGTCAATAATCATTGATAATTGTAAAACCATTATGTTTTTGTTACACTGTGACAACCACAAATCCTCCACTAGAGTACAGTACTCTAGAGTACAGTACTCTGTCCATTCTAGTCTCACAGTACCACAGTATTGTCTGGCACACGATATTGTTTTATAAGAGATTTTACTTCATTGACATTAAAAAGTCAGTTTTCAATACGTTTTAGGCACATTACCATGCTATTACAACTGACTTTGGGCTGCAGTTGCAAAAAACAGCTCTCTATTGCAATAATCTAATCTCCTGTGTACTCCAAAACAGCTTCTAATCTCCGAACATCCCAAAGATAACACGACAAACACACTCATTGAAAAGTGTGCGTGTGAATTTTTGCAGGGCTTTCACACAGCTCTGAAGTACTGGAGCAGGCCTGACACATGATTAATGCATTTCACATTGACTGCACTTTAACACCGGCGCTGATAAAATGGAGCAGGGTGTGAGAGGTCAACCCAGAGGCATTCTGCATCTCTGAGCTCTGACTGGATCCTCTGAGGAGAGTGTGGTGACCGACTGTGATATGAATGAATCTCAAATAGGAGTTAGCAACGTATACAAAAATGTATACATCAAATTTGTTCCCTTTACTTAATCAGACAATATTTTAACAATGCATCAGGAATGTGCTGAATTGTGCCTGTGAATGTCTTGGTCCATCAAGGTTCAAGTATCAAAGAAAACACGAATGATACTACTAAAAAAAAGGACAGAAATATCATATTGTTTGGAAGATTACACTTGACTCAACACGTCTGCGTATTTTTGAGATCATTTAGACAAAGTATATAGATGTACAATTGATCTCAAAGTGGGAAACCAACAAGTGGGCCTGAAGTTAACATATTTAAGAAAGGGCAACCACTAAATAATTAGTGTAATGAGAAAACTAGTGGATAACTGTTTATACAAAGCGCAGCATCATGTTATAACAAGTCTTTAACATTGGTATTTATATGCAGTAAAAGGGCAGTAAACACAGAGCAATGTTCAAGCTGCTCTTATGGCAAACTCCTGTAATAGCACTATTATACATTGTACATAGTGTTTGTACAATTTTGTTTAGACAATTTTTCAGTAAAAACGTATTATTATTATTCTTTTTTTTATTTTTGATGAAGAAGTTCACCACCAAACCGTAAAACACAAGTGAAATTGAACTGATTCTTTTTAATAGCGTTTGGGGTACAACAAGTAACAGTTGTGTGCGTGAAAGTTGACAAAGTTGAAAATCAGACAAATGCACGGGCAAACTTCAGAAAGGCGTGTTCATTTAAGCGTTTCCGTGGCAAATACAGAGGTTTGTTTCAGTCCCAGAGTTAAAAGTGTCTTTGTTTCCCGTTAGTGCGAGTTCTTGGTTAAAAAAACAACAAGCCCCGTCCATTTGGTGCTACAGAGCTAACATGCTAACACTGAGCTAGCACGCAACTCCGCACCTTTGACAATCCCAAACTTTGTGTGCGTGCGGTTTTCAAAAGGGAGGAACGCGTGTGGTAAGTATGCAGAAAGTTTCGTGTGTTGTTGTTTTGACGTAAAGTGGTAATAAAGTTTTTAAAAAAGCGAGTGTGCGGCGCGTGAACTCGTGCTCCTGAGACACAAGCGGAGCAGGAGCAGGAGGACACGGGGCAACAGGCTTTACTTTGTCCCCGAGGCGCGCGGCGCACACGCTCGCAAAGGCGAATAAACTCCATTCCCCGGACAACAAAACCATGTCCAAATACAGTAAACACGTGTATTGTGCGTTAAGACTTCGCAGGTGAAGTTAGTTCCCACAACAGCGCAGTGAAAGTTAACTTCAGTCCAGTGCGTCGACTCCTCCGCGCGTTTGCTTTTGGCGCAGAGAGGCACGGATTGGAAAAGAAAAAAACATGTCTTACCTGCTCGAAACAGCAGCGAAAGTAAAACCATGACGAGCGTTACACAGTCCCGAAGCTGCCGCTTAGCCGTGATCTGAAGTCCGCTTCTCCCCATGCCAATCCATTCACCTAGAATGGGGATCCGCGACTGCTTCTCATCGACGCTGTGGCTGCGGGGAAATCACAGGGAAAAAGTCGTCTCCTTCCACTGCGCTGTCATTCAAAAAGGGGCCCCTGTCTTCAGGGCGGCTCTACATGGGAGGGGTCTGAGCTGCGGCAGGGGCCCATAGGTGATTACTGGCCAATGAAAGACTAATTATTCACTAACCACTTGATATTTACATGTAGTGGCAATTACTGGTATGAGGACAGTGGAAAAAAAGCTCTCCGAACAACAGCGGGACGGTGTGAAGTAACAGTTTTAATGAAGACTTCACAAGTGGATGGTAAGTTCATTATCCTCATAACAACCGCATGTGTATAGCCCAACAAAACACAATCTGATACACATAAAAGAGCCACAATGAACTATTTTCAACTATCACATAGCTTCATGGCCTGAAAAGTTGATTGAAGTTGTATTTTCCTTAGTAACTACAACTTAACCCTACAAAGCTCTGCAGGTCAGCTGTTTTGTTTGGCCACCCAGGACAGCTCCCACCCCCAACCCCGAAGAGGACAAATGTTTATGTGTTTCCAGCATCAGGCAGGAATCTCTCACCTGTTGTTTTCAAACTCCACTTTTAGTTTAAATAATGAGGTTTGCTTGACACCTGTGTGCAAACTAAATAGACCCAAACAAAGAAGGGCACAAAGACACTAAAGGAATTTGCCCCATTAAGCACCAGCAGGAGTCACAAGTTCCGACTTTATTTTTGGAGAATAGGTGCTTTCCAAGCCAATAAACGTCATTTTTGTAACGCAAATAAAAATGTCGATTACATTTTCAACAAATCTCAATTATTATCTTTTCCATGACTTGCTATATGCAGCAGCCTGTGTTACTCTTTTCCTTTTGTGGCAAACTTTCCAGTCCTTCTCTCTCTTTCTCTCTCCCTCTCTCCTCCAATGACACTCTGTCTTTCATTTGCACAGCTGCTGCAAGCCAAGCCCTATGTAAGCAGCACATACAGTACACTCACTCACACCTCCGCTAACACACATTCTGTAGCTCTGTGTCGCACAAATACATTAATAGGAAAGAAACTATTATGAACCAACTAGCAGCGTTAACAGTTCTAACAATTGGAATTGGTTAAAACAGTTCTCAGACGAAAATATGTTCTAGTTCAGTGGTAAATTCTCTTTCCATGAGGCTGTTATGAGCAATGTCTCACAATTGTAAACTCAAACTATGTCCAACATCATCAAACCTACGTCAAAGTACACAACTCTTGCTTTATACATTCGTAAAAGACATCCACCCGTCCTTTGCCCGTATGTTGCCTGTTTTAAGAGAGATTAAAAGTTATGGTGAGGTTTTGGTGCAGCTGGAACATTGGGGCCTCCCTCCTGCTTTATGAGGGAGAAGTGAACCCGGACAGTTATTGGATCACTGGGTTTTCTATACACCAACTGGCTCCTCCGACTGCACAATTGTGTGATTCAGGTGGCCTGTCAGTCCAGTGAAAAAGGTCTTCTTGGGCTCATGTTGATGCTGGCTATATATATATATATATATATATATATATATATATATATACATACACACACACACACACAGACACAGTACTATAGTGTAGGGGTTAAGGAAGACTGCTCAAACCAAGTGGAACGTGCAGATTGTTATGGTGCAGTAGGGAGGGGCCCCTGTCACCGTGTGCCAAGTCGGTCCCCCAGAGATCTCTACCTGCTCTGTTTGTTCAGCTAATTTTGGAGGGTTACTTGGTTGATCTGCTTTATGCTTGGCCTTTCACATATCCCGTTACATGGGTTACACGGCACAGCTTCTCAGAAATACCAAAATGTGCTAGTTTGTTGTGCATTTGGTTCAGGTCTTACCTTTGGTCTTGAAAATCAGCAGATAGCATTTCCTGGAAGAAAAAAAAAAGGCAACATTTTTCTAGAAGAGCAACTACCTAGATAAAACTACTACCTTTCATTACTGCTCCATTTGCCACTAAAGCTAGTTTTTACTTTTCTTCTTTTTGTTGCATTTTTGGGCTAAACATTTAAAGGAATCTTGGGAGGGAAAAGAGATTTTCAGTAAATCCCAAATATCACATCTAGAATGCTGAGACAAGACGGATACATGCTAATGTATACAATATCTACCCAATCATATAGAAAATGTACTTAAAGTTTCCATGTTTAACCTTTTACCATATTTGAGGAGTCCATAGTCAATCTTCAGTGTAAATACACAAAGCATAAATAGAACATTGCGACTTGTTTCAATTCACTATGGTGTGAACAATGCCACAGAGAGGATCTCAGCATAAACCAAGGACTCTTGTCCTAAATGAGCTTGAATTCCCAGTGCGAGGCTGATGAGCAGTGAAGCACACAGTTAATTGATGCAGGTGGATGGTAAGGATGAATTCAGCACATGAAAGAGCCTCCTGAAAGGCCTGTCAGTCTGATGGACACAGAAAGAACCCTTTATGTCCACATGCTTCCTTAGGACTAGGGATTGTGTGTTACAAACCAACAAATGGTTCATTTGAATGCAACAAATTGATGAGGCAAAATTTGTTTAGTTTTGGATTGGTTTCATTTTTTTCTGTTTTAAAAATATGTTTGCATTTTTGTGTTCAGAAATAAGTCATTTTATGCTCAAATTGAATGTAGCTGTAGCATTCAAAGTATCTTGAACTCAAACTAGAAAATTTCGTGTTGATGGTCACAGAATTTAGTAGGACATTAGGTGAAGAGTGTTGTAGTCTGACATTGCTCAACTTTTACTCAAGTAATTGATCAAGGAAACTGTTTCTACCATGGATCACTCCTGGACGAATGAGTGATGACACCAACTTAATCAATGCTTTACATAAACACATGCTACAGCTTTTGAGGAGTACGATTTTTGATCGGCACAAAGAATGGCTAATGGTAAGAGCCAAAGTAGTGACAGACTTTTGCAGAACGAGTGAGAGAGAAGCAGAGTGGGGGAGGGGCGCAGGAACAGGGGCGAGGATTGGGTTTCCTTTGACTGTGTGTCTGGGCAGCTCCACATGTTCCTCATTAAAGCGCTCACACTGTGGGAGCAGCTCCACACCAGGATGCTTGTTTTTGTTATTAGGCCCATCGCACTGTGGTCGGGTGGAAGCCCCAAAACAAGCTCGGGCCCAGTCTGTAGGACCATCTCCTCACCACGCTGTCCGCAACCACACCACAGTCCGCCATCTGCACCAACTTGTACTGGCATTAAAGTTCAGTGTGTACAGGAGAAGTGAGGCATATTTTATGGAACAGGACTCGGGCTGTACTTAAAGAGCCATCAACGCTTATAGAGGTTCAGTCTGTGGTGTGGCTGCTTTGGATCAACTACGCTACATGCAATCAAACTGAGAACCAACAACCATGTTGTTTTCTAACTAGTCAATCCTCTGCATTGATCTATATCCATTACAAACTAACTTGCTTTTAAGAAAATCAGAAGTACATTACCAAATACAGATTTCCTCTTTGCAATTCCCAATAATTCAAATTGTACTAAAATCGATGTCCATCTGTTGATACATACGCAGGCTTGCAAAATAAATAAATGAGGCCAAATTACACATTTTGTACTGTGTTTGTACTCAACACATGTCCTCTTTGTGTTTTGTTGTTTTTTTTCTCCATAATTTCCAAAATTAAAGTAGCAGCAAATTAGCATTGTTTCATGCTTCTGAATGCTGTCAAATTTCATGCTCCTCTAAGATCTGTCAGTGGAGACGTGGATAGTGTTTCTCTGAGGTTGATAACATCAGCGATTGTGATCAGGAGCAGCACGGGCCCTCCGCTGCCCCTTCATGCACCATGCCGCCGCAAAACAACACACTCGCTTATTGAATTTTAAACAGGAACCAGAGCAAATTGGCGGCATGAGTTTTTTTTTCTGAACCTCTGTCCGAAATGAACTTAAAGGCCGCAGCGTGGAGATTGAGACAGACAACGACTGTGGGGGCCCCTCTCTTTTTGTTATCATGGCCCAGATAAGAGGAGCTGTGGTGTTAGAGTATACAGAGCGGCCCTGATACAGATCTGAGCTCAAGCATCCCACTTACGGCGCTGTGATTGATAGCTGTCGGCACACTCTGGAGCTTTGAGGAGCTTCACTGCTGTTTGTGCTAGCCCCCTTCTGAAGGCGGGTCTGTTTACCTGGCCCCTCCGGATCTTTGTCTCTGAGTAAACATGGATTATCAAACGTTCTGATTGCGCTAAGAGAGGCTGATGGGCCTAAATTAAGATGCCATTTTACAAACATGCTATTCCCATTCACAAAACATCGAAAGTGGGTGTGGGGGGATTTAACAGTAGCTTTAAACATGCTATTGTATAAAGCTTCCTCGTCATTTTCTTACTCAGCTATATTTCGATTGATTCTTGCACATTTGAGTAGTCCTATTTTGTCCTGCATTTTTGTCCTGCTCAGAAAATTGCAGTTTAATAAGCGCATACTTGTGCTTATTAAAAAATAGACTCCAGTTCAAACAGGGTTAAAATGTCCAATAACCATTTTCAACATTAAAAAACGTTTTTTTAAATCTATCTTCGGCTATTAGGAAGAGGCTTATCAGCTCTGCAGTTTTGAAAAGAAAGTCAATAGATCTACTTATTATATGAAGCTGTTTTAGACTAATATTGCAGTTTACGTTAAACAAAATGTCAAATAATAACCTACCATGTTAAAATCACATACTAAATTAATTTAAATTAAAATCTGAGGTCAGAATTCTTACTTTTTTGAGAGCTCACTGTGATTGGTTTTAAATGCCTGTGCATGGAGAAAAAACTGTTGGTGATCAATCTTAATTTACTATTTGACTTTTATTATTTTTCTTTTCAAACACAAACACTTTCAGTATTGATTCAATAAACATAAAAAAGACTTTAAAACCATTGCCATTCAATACAAAAATAGCCCTAATTCTTCCTCCAACTTCTGAACTCTATTCCAACTGCTTTTACTGACAGAGGATTTGCTGTAGACCGCTCGATTAAAAACACCCACACATATCTTTGACAATTAGACATGACTGAATCTCGATCTTAATTAAAATGTAATTAACTGCCCAGCCCTATTTGACAGCGTTTAGGCTTGAGCTGTATTGAAAATAGAAGTATTAAATCACAACAATCTCTCCTGATGAGTCCAGAAGAAGAAGTGAAAGCCAAAAGAAAGAAAAGCTCTGTTTAATTTAGCTGCAGGGGGTCATAAGCCAGTGTCCCCTAACCCTGCTGCTGCTCCCAAGATAAAATGAGAGAGATGCATTCTAGGGGCTTTGAGAGATGAAAAAGAGAGAAAGAATTACATTGAAAGAAAGCTTGAATATTAAATCAAGACAAGTCAGAGTACATTGTGCTAATGTTTTCACTTGTTTGTTCCCTTGTGTGTTTTTGTACTCCTTCCTGTCATGCCCACGCTCATGAATAGCGCGTCAGGTACAGGTAACCCTAGCCCCGGGGTCAAGGGTTCATCCTGGACTGATGAGGGACGATGCGTAAAATAAATGAAGCCCCATGCAGCACTGGGATCTCTGACGTCCTCAGCCTGAAGGGAGAGAGTTCAGGGCTATCTGACCTTTGCACTCTACCTCCTCGTCTGTGTCGGGATTGTGTGAGGTTTTAGAGTTAAATCTGTCCTTGATTTTTGGTTTCTCTTCTACTTCATGTTCAGACTTAATCAACTATCAAAAAAACATTTTCATATCTTGCAGATTGAGTGGTTTATTCCAACCAGGAGCGCTGTCTGGACATGCCTTCTCTCTATCCAGAACAGCGCTCCCTCACTCCCTGCTGCCAGAGCCCTCTGCATCACACAAACAGGCAACAAATTGCTTTGCGGTGACCTCTGACATCTGGTTTCTCTGCTCAAATTGAAATCTTAATAACACGGCCCAGAGTTAATGCTGTGCACTGCTGAATCCACATCTCCATTTCCTCCGTCTGTGCAAGGTGGCTGTGTTAAGAAGGTGGATTTTACAGCAAATCTGGACACGTATTGGAACTAAAATTGTTTTAGTTAAGCCTTTCATTATTATTTTTACGCTTAGTACTTGTTTTAACATGTCACTTTTCATTTTTTTAGTGCATTTGTTGACTTTCTTCGAAAAAAAAATATTTGTGTCAACAAACAATGACTGACTCATTGTTTGTTGATTTATTATTTATTGAATTATTGTTTAATTGTTGTTAGTGAACTCTAGTTGTTTTCTTTGATCCCATGCATCATTTATTATTTATCCATTGTGATTTTTTTTCTTAGCAAAATATAGTCAGCGGTTGTCACACTGGGGAGTTACTTTTTCAAAGAAAATAATGCATCTCGTTCTTTCAGGGTCACCAGGTTATTCTCTGCCTTCCAATATCCCTTAATTGCCACAATGATTTGGGATTGAAGATTTCACTTGATGACCTCAGACACAGTCTTCGACTTTGACCCAGACCGAGAAATGCCTTTACACACACTGTGCTTGGTATGTACCTTCATAATAATATTAATAATGATAATAATCCGTAACACTTTTATTGCCTCACAAAAACGTGCACGCACAAACAAAAATAAAGCTATGTACATGTAGCATGCGTTTATAGTCAATTATGTCCCGTTGAACACTTAACGACTCACTATGTTGCTTTTTAAGCGAGGGCATGCCACTTGTTTGTCCCCATGAGATGTTATTAATTTGCCTGTAATGGTCCACAGTTTGGCATTAAACTTATTTGAGACAAGAAGGTGACATTAACTGGCCAAGTTTTGATTTAGATCTTCGGAGAGAGAAAATATATCACTCACAGTAAGAGTGCATATTTTAAAAACTGTTTTTAGCAATGAAAGACATCTAAATGAATAAGTTAATGATAAGTTTAATGTCATGTTGTGGAACATTCCAGGCAAAGCAACAACATCTCCATGGAGATGTTAAATAGTGCACATATAAGATAATATTTATGGGTAAAGAGTACTTTTAATCAAAATGACAAAAGTTTATTGTTCTCGCTTGATTTGTATTAAATAAGAGCATTGTGTTTGTAATAAAAACCTGTTTACCAAAATTAATATTTAAAAATATCAAGTTATGGAGTCTTTTTCTTGAAAGTTTAAATTCAAACTCTGTCCTAACAACCTGACATAGAGACCTGAACTGTTGGCTTAACTCATCCAGTTAAATTTAGCCATTGATGAACCAAACTGAAGCTATGGGGGAGGCATCCTGGGAATGTTGGAGCCAGTCTAAGTTGGTTTTAGGCAGTGCGCCCTAGAAACACATACTTCTCTTGATTTCTAACCAAGTCTCACTGTACACTCTGCAGTTGAAATATGTGAGGTGTGAAAAGAGTATAGAGAGGTGTCGAGCAATGGTGATGACTGTGCTGCTATATCACTTTTAACAGATGTTTCACCCTTTAAACCATGCTATCACTCCAGTCACGCTAGTCCAAAACACAGTTGATTTCTATAAGTTTAGTTAGTTGATTGAATGACTTTAGCTAGCAGCCTACCACAAGTTAGCATTGTCCTCAGCCTGATGATGTTATGATGATTCCAGAGATTAAAAAAGCTTACCTTGGACTATTTTTTAAGCAGGAGTTAAATGTTCCCTCCTAACTTCGGCTGGACAACTAGCGGAGTGGCTACAGTGGGACAGATAGCCATTTGAAATCACAACAGCTGTGTCATTCAAGCTTTGATTAGGGTAGGATCCTAGTGAGCGATGAGGCCTAATTCCTACATATCTGGGCAGGGCACTTCGGAGAATGCTCCGAATGGAAAAAACACCGTTGTACTGTCACATGCGCATATATAGACACACACCCAGACTTAATGCTGTCATATTCGGTGATATTCATAGACTTGTATCTGCTCCCCTTGTGTAAAGGACAATGGTGTCCAAGTTTATTCTCTTCCAGCTCCACCCTGCGTTTACGTGTCTGTCCCGCCATCTATGTCAGCTTGTTGCTTAACCCTTTCATTGCGATAGAAAAGCTACCCCTGCCTTTTGTGTTTATGGTTTGAGCATGCTTCTACAAAAACACATTACTTACGACCTATAGTCATATGGCAAATGGGTCATATTTGAGCTAAACTACCCAGAAGGCTTGTGTTGACCACACCTCAATCCAGCACTTTCTTGTGGCTTCACTGTTTTGGGTTCGACACCCACAGAACAAGAGCCATCATGCCTTGTACCGTGTGTTTGGTTTCTCATTGGGCCGCTGCGAACAGGCCGAGGAGATGTGAATGTGATTAACCTTGCCAGACTTGACTCAGGGCTCTCGCTCCAGGGATATAAGCATGCGTTCTCAGTGATTTATAGATGCGGAGCAGTCAGCCACAAGGCCTGGGGCTCAGAGTGAAGGAGAGGGAGCCAAACAACAGTACTTAATTCAAGACTGACAAATATTCTGCAGGAAGCCTGTGCAGACCCCCTCTGGTTCCTCTGCTGTAGTAAACTTGTAAACTTAGGCATTAACAACGCCTAAACTAAAAGAAACATTGTCTATTTAAGTTGACTTGTCTCACTGTTTCTGTTTTGCCCAGACAGTGTACTAAAGGCATCTTTGTGAGCTCCCTGGGATATCCTGCTTTGAACAGATGTGTGATTGCATTAAAGGTGATTCTTAATCCTGCACACATTTTTCAAAGTTGTGAAATTACAGAATTCCCTCATAGGCTGGCTGTGATTCATGGGCATTGTTTGTCTTCATCCCAGAGTCTGTTCGGGCCAATCATTTTGGGCGAGCAGCTGTTCGCTCAGACAGCTGCAGTGGCCATTTATTTCAGCCAGTAGGCAATTAAAAAATCAAGCCAACTTTGTGTTTGGGGTGATCCATGGTTATTCCTACATTTAATCCCTCTCTCATGCTCGACTTCACTCACGCACACTCACATCTCCACACATGATGTGCATCCATTAGGAACACCAGCCTGAGATGGCGGCCTGCCTGTATGAAGATTCCCTATCCCAAGAGGCCAAAGCTCCAAATTGGAGCGACATGGCACAGTTGGATTTTGGGAATTATTGGAGGCCGAGCGGAGAGGAGCCATGTAATCTCAAGATTTACTGCTCCACAGATTTTTCCATATCTGCGTTAGCGGGGGTATGCGGCCACACATAGTCCGTCTGGCGTCGCGGTGGCACTCAGTGGAGGGTTAAATCGAGCCGAGGCCGTGCCTTGTGCCACTAATGCATTCTTTACAGTCCACACACACACACTGGGCAGAAGCAGTTGTGCTGGACAATGTGGTCAGAATCCAGTTGTTCAGTGCACTCAGGCCCACAGCAGGTGTGAGCCGCTCATCTGCAGCCAAACAGCTTCACTATTGTTTGAGATACATGTGCTCTTTTGGAACTGATTTAGAAAATATAATGGGATTATAGTATCGGCCATGCTCTTTGGCTCCAAACAGACTGTAAGAACATACTCATCAGTGAGAAATGGCTTAATTGGATTTGCCATATGTGAGAATTTTGTATTTTGAGAGATGTGGCCTCCACTTTCTCTGGGCATTGCTTGACACAAGTAAACAGAGCCATTTCTCTTCTCCAACAGAACCAACATGGTGCCAAGATGGCCCCAGCTTCAAAGATACATTTTGAGTGTGCACACAAACCATTTGGCAGAAGAAATTATTTCACTCTCTCCAACTTTTCTTCAAGACTACGATATGTAATAAACAATACAAACATTCTCTCATAGACCTTTGATTTACTGGAATTGTTTCTCTGTACCTTGCAAGGGCTGCACGTAATAAAGCATTCCACATCTGTTTGGACACAGTCTAAAAAGAGATTGAAGAAACTTTGAAACCTAGACTGAAAAATTACTGGCAAAAAGAAAAACACAGGGTTGAGGACCTGCCTGTGACTGAAGGATTTTGTTTTCAATAAGAATTCAGTGACCAAGTTTTACAAAGCATTTGATAGAGTTATTTTCAATGCCAAAAACACTGATATGGAAGCTAATGATGAAGGGGCGACTTAGTATAAAAGACTACATTTCAGTTAGCCTCACAGTGGAGGAAAAACATATTGCTTGATTTTCTTATATAATAAATGTATACATTATACAAGGCAAGGCAAGGTAAGTTTATTTGTAGAGCACATTTCATACACAGGACAATTCAAAGTGCTTCACACAGCAGGAAAAATGCATTCAAATCACAAAGAAATTACAGAAACAGAAATACAATGAAATTAACTAAATTAAAAATTATCAATCCAACTGATAGTCTAAACTAATAAAATCACAAACAAAAGAGAAGAGTGCAAAGAAAAAAATCCAATAAATCTTCTTAATGGTACCTGTGCTGCTCTTTCTTCTGTTTGTTTTCTGTGTCTGCAGTGTGTTATTCTTGGCAAATGCCATCACTTTGTCCATGCTGCACCAAAGAGATTGTTGCTGTGATTTATTTGTAATGGCTGGTGCACAGACGCGTCTTTATGTCCATTGAATGGCAGCCTTTGACCAGCTGTGCCTTCACTTTTTCCACACATGTCCACAATACTGTCCTAGTTTTTCTAGACTAAAGACGGGAAGCATGGATCATATGGGACGTTGATTTCTGACTTCCTCTAGGCTCTTGTCTAATGATTGCTGGGATAAAGGGACCATCATCTCTCCTGCTCCCCCACTCAACCCACAAGCAACGTCTTCCTGTCTGCCATATGTGCACTCCAGCATCGAGACAAATAAAGACTGCTTACTTTTTAGTCCAAACTATTGAACAGACAGGGACACATCTACTTTATTTCACAACTTCTATTTCACCTCCATGCTGCAAAAGCGAGCTACAGAGTAATAGCACTGGGCTAAAAGTGCTAAAAGTGCATTTTATAATTGCCCTAGCTCATGTGTTATGGAAAGCGAGGGCAGGGGCCAATGGCATCAAAGCCTGGGTGATCATTCTTCAGCCTGTCTGCGCTGAAAGAGGGACAGAGGCAGGAGAAGGGGGAAGAAACACAAATAAAGATAACCAAACAAACTGGGGCAGATGTAGCTACGGATCTCGATTCTTTCACTTTCGCACCTGTTAGTATTTAACAAACAAAGTGCAGGCTGAGAAATAACATTAGAAAAACAACAGAGAAGATGTTGAAGTGACATCATGGATTATTAAGGTGGGGGAGGGGCTCTAATAAGGCTCTGCTCCGGCCCGCTCAGTAAAGAGGGCAGGAAACTCAAGGCAGAGGCAATTTGAGAAGTTTAGCCTCCGAGTGCAGCTGTTTTCTCAGTCTTTCTCTCACAGCTCCACACAGCTGCGGCATGGACACCAGCGCTGACCTCTCCTCCGCCGGCCATTCCTCTGTGTTTATTTGACATGGACTTGACAACGCGCATATGAACGGATCACATCAGACTTTCCGACATGAGAAAACCATAACAGTGAAGATTGCGCAAAGAACAATGTGTATGAAAAGCAACAATGGACTTTAGATGTTCTGGGTTCTGCAAAAGACAATACAAAACATGCAAATAGAACTGTAGAAGTTAGATGAAGTGTATGTTATATTTGGGGTAAATGCACTCACACACATCCAAATATGATCTTCACTAATACGGAAGTTAAGTGTTTTACCAATGTGAACAGGATTGAACTGAAAAGGTTCTAGCAGCGTACCACAGATGCCCCGTAAGTTAAACTTTAGCTTTAGGTTAAGGTATATTGTCACCATAGGCAAGTTTGTCTTCTGCATTTGACCCATCCTTCCATGCCACTGAGATAACCTGTCAGGAGCAGAGAACCAATGTGCAATGCTGGGGACCCATCTCTAGATCTTGACCTAATGCTCATGTTTTGGTCTGATGGGGAAACTGGAGGAACCTCACCCAGACACAAGGAACATGCAAACTCTGCCCGTACAGAAAGGCCCAGGAGTTGAACTCAGAACCTTCTTGTTGTGAGAGCGATAGCCACTCAGCCAAAAGCCTTAAAAGAATTAGCTTTTCCTCACAAACTGCTGCAATATTCTTTTTGGTTTACTATTAGCTCAAGTGCACTTACTCATATGTTCCTCTTCACTTACTGTACATATGGCACAAAAAAGTAGTGTGTTTGTTCGCATGTTGCTGGATGTGTCTAAGAAACTCATTATAAGAATGAAAAATGTCCCACATGAAAACATAAAACAAACAACTGCATATTTTTTTCTGCATAATTAAACCCAATAAGTCAGTGCAGTTGTTTTTTATTGATGGCATATGTTTTCTGTGGAGATTTCCATTGCAGCACAAGACATTGCGCAGAACACACAGATTACCAATAACTATAGCGAAACAAAACAATCAGGATTTATAGCAGTGTTTTTGGGGATGCCGTGTACCACACACTGTGTTCAAGAGCCACACTGCAACAAGAAAAAGGTGTGCATTGTCTTTTGAACTGCTAATCTTGTGCGTGCAGGCAGAATTCTTATTTGACATCTTTATTTTATTGCTGGTGTTTTTAAGTTCACACATTGCAAGCAGCTTTTCCGACCTTTGAAAGACTTCTCTAGCATTTTCACTATCTCAATAGACGCCTCAATTACAACCCACTGATAGCCTTTAAGTCAGAGAGAGGCGCTCAGAATGGGACGACTGCCAAGCATCATGGACAAAACACAACTAGCATCCGAGAGAGAAGAGATATGTGTTTGCAAAGAAGAAGAAAAGGGAGCAGGGTGAAATGTGGCAGGCCTCTGACAACTGAGCCCCTCCGCCATGCTGCCTTTGTTGCCAGATCACAACCAGATGTGCCAAGTGTGTCCAAACAGGAATGAGAGTGTGAAGGCAATTTTCAGCAATTTGTCAGATTTTGAGTTTGCCTCCTCCTGCCCCTCCCACCTCATACCTCCCCCCACCCCCGAAAGGCAAATATTGGAGGGGTATGACAGTCATTGTAGGATCCCAGGAGTGCTCGGCAGTGCATGGCCTCCAGCACAGTGACATGCTGAGAGATATACAGGAGAACATCAGAACAGCGGGGCAAGACAAGGTCTGCAATATTGACAAATAAGTATGCATCGCACGTTCATGCAGTTATTATTGTAGTTATTGTTTTTAATGTCTGATTTTTCAACAATTTTGAAAAATCAGACATTAGCTGATAAACATTTCTTCGTGGGTGTAAATCAATATAACCACCACTGAATTCAATTTCACTGGTCAAATTTCAGATTTTCAGATTCTCAAAGTTAAAGGCTGTGAGCACTGCTTCAACACTAAACTAAGCCAATCACTGTGAAGTTGAAAGACCAAATGGTTACAGCACTATAACTGACCACATGTTATCACTAATGGCTGGAATTTGCATGGGTCAAGCCGGATGCCTTTCCGGACGCTTCCACCGGAGTTACTGATTGGCACACAAAGTGTGACTTTGTCCACTGTGATTAGATTATGGCAGAAACGTTATAAATGGATTTTTGTGTCATAATTCACTACCAAATATTTTCATAGCTATTGAGTATATGATTCACGGCCAAATCTGGGTAAACTTCTTCTGTCCACTTTCTACAAACAAATCCAAATCAATTTTGTTTTGTGCCTCCGTTACTCTCAGTGCCGTGCCCTTGCATGCAAGCAGGCAATCTCCTAACACAGTTAAAGATGTATAGCAGTAACAACAACATCGAGCCTGATGGGAGTCACAACATTTTTTGGCTCAGGATGGCGAGTCACAAAGCTCAGTGGTAAAAACAGCAAACCAGAAACATCAGGCGGGCCATGAATCTGTTTAGCAACACGTGATGCGCAAGATGCTAACAAACTAAACATGTGAAGGTGATTGAAAGCTCCTAGACACCATCAGTGCAGTATAACAGAGGGGTTATTGTGAGTGCCAAGTCTTGCAGGATCCCACCCACTTTGCCTCCTTTTCTCTCCAAGTTGGTTCGATGTTTGAGTCACACTTTTCGTGAGTCTAAAGTCTGCCGAGACCAATGAAAAGGACAATTGTGGGAGTGTTTGCATAACGGTTCTGTCAGTCATGTGTCTGAGGGAGAGAGCTCAAATTCAACACAACCGCCTGTTTGAATCTGTTGCCTTATTGCTCTGGAATTCAGCAGAAGTTGTCCTCACTGCTCACAAAATGGTTCCTTTTTCTCTAAGATATGCCCTACTATTCCAATGTTCAGTTGACCAAAGTGATTCAGCTAGTTCTGTGTTTAAGAGGCATTATGTTATTGAATACTTTGGAAGTAAAATATTAGGTGGCTGTGGTGTAATAATAATCATGATAGCGTTGATTATAGACCTAATTGAAATTGAAATAGTAATTGTAGTTGTACACAAAGTAGACCGATTACCAATCCTTGTTCTTGTATTTGAATATTTGCAGTAACAGTATTTTCCTCTCACACTTTCTTTCAAATCAGAACAGCCAAGAAATGGAGCCATTTCCAGGCAGTAAAAGTGCAAAGTTTTGGGATTTCCCTCCTTGGGGTGTGTATGTCTAGCATTACCTCCAAATGTTGGTGCTCTTGAGTTTCCTAACTGTGTGGCTGTTCGAAACTGTGCACTTAAAATCAGTTGTAAAAGATTGTGCATTAGTTTGTACAAGGATTCTAATGGTTGATCTTATGTGGCATGAATGATATCCATGTGCATGTTTATACTGAAATATTTTTTTCTTCTAGTTTTGACTGACAGGCAGATCGAGCTGACATGTGTGCTCTCCAGATGTGGGAATATCTATACAAAACGCTGAATGTACACTCTATCCATAGTCCCACCATTCTATGGCATTTCACATTTCATATAAGAATAAATTAAGGTTAGGGTTGGGGCGGTTTAATTACATTGTATTCAGTCACTATAAAGCTAAGTCAGTGATTTGTATACATGCCTTTACAATTTAAGTAATGATTTAACCAAGCTTTATGCAAATTTACCACAACGACAGTAATAAAGCTGTTTATTTTACTTTTACTAAACTTTGGCAAAGTCTTGCTCATCATAGCACACCTGTAAATAGCACATTATTAGATTTGAGGATTGCTCATTTCCATCCCTGTAACATTGGTATGTGCTATGCCATTGTCTGCTGTGTATAGCCAGAGAATGTGCACTTGTGCTGGCTGTACATGTTTGTATATATAGCCCGTGGCAGCTGCTGGCCGCACCTGTGTTTGGCCCTGCCTTAGGCCTGTTGTCACACATAGTTTCTGTCCGATCTGGAGAAGTCAGGCCAGAAACACGCCCTGATTTATAGCTGGATAGCTCATGAACTGAAGCATTCTTAACAGCATTTCTAAATTAAATTCAGTTGTCATCGCTATGTTTTTACGATCATTTGTCTGAACAAAACCAACCGTCCAAATTCTTTCTTCCATTGGATTGTGATGAGCCCGATATTTTACATTTCATTAGGTTACATGTTATGAAGTCCGTGCATGCGTGAAACAGTGGCCCGGTGCACTGTTCTGTCACTTCACATTCATTATCGGACTAATTCAATTTCCGTTGTGCTGAAGATAGTTACAGTCCATAACTTTAAGATATGATCACTGCAGTAATAACCTGTAATTAGCTTCATGTTGGAAAAGGAGATAAATGATCTCAAAGGCTAATGTTAGCCTCAGTCTTACTTTATCCCAGTGTGTGACATTGCAACTAAAAATCTATTAAAAGCTACTGTAGAAGTGGTCCACACATTTACAGGGTCTCCTGTGGTGATTTCAAAACATTGGGAAGATTATTTCAGTGACCTCTTTAATTTTTCTTTTGGGATTTTCTCCCTTAGCTTTGTGCCTTCCAGTTTTAAGGTGCTGGAAGCTCGCTTTTTGCCATTGCCAATTTGTCAGATATTGTGTACACAAACAATGCCGAAACATTTGACATAACTTTGGGGGGAACCGGACTCTTCGGGGGCTTAACTTCACATGGGTGTTGAGAAAAAACCCGTGTCGATACTTGCTCATATAAGTATCTAGTTTTTACACCATTTTTGTATTGATTAGTATCAGGATATAGTGTTATGGTCAACCCTATATTCTTATTTCTCTACAAAAATGTATTGAATATGTATCTTGACAATTTTTGCTTTGTTGACTTGAAGTAGAACATTTCTTGTGCTTCGGTCTCCACTTACTTTCCATTAGATCAGTGCAAATGAACTTGTCCACAACGCCGCAGATGTGACTGCTGCGTGTGCATGTGATGTTCAAGTGATAACATTTTCCACAGTTCATTACGGCTCCTCTCTCTGCCGCACCACGTCCCCGCTCCTCCAGTTGAAATGAATCATTTTTGCATTGCTCCGAGTCAGAGCGTTTTCAGAGAGATTGTATGTGTTAGTAATTTTAAAAGTTAGCTCTTGAGGGGGTTACCGGTGTCATATCCCACAATGCAACAGTGAATTCCTTTAACATGTGGTGCGTCAGGAAAGGGCTGGTTGACCTCTGCCTCTCCACGAGCCCCTTGGGAACAGCTTTGCTCTGTTGCTCCAGAAATCGTGGATCGCTGCTCAAACCGCTTCTCTGCCTGTGACTGGAATTGTAATCACCTCATTGTGCTTCTCCTCTCCCAGCTCAACTCTGCTCTTTGGACCTTTCTACCATTTTCTCTTTTTTTTTTACTATTGCTTTTATTTGAGCCGTTTTCTTTCTTTGGGCCTTATTTACTGTTCTGGACCGATGCAGCACACGTAACCCATTATGTGAGGTAGAGAAGAGAGAGAGAAAGGCTGAAGGTGAAATGTGTTGCTATGGGATTATCCATGACAATAAAAGTGCTTGTAACTTAGCCAACATGTGTTAAAAGAAAAGCATCAAGTTTTTGGTTTCATTAAGTCAGAAATGATTGTCTTCTTGACTTGATTGTAGCATTATACGCCAACTGATTATTGGTTTCTGAACGAAAAGTCTTGACGTGTTGTACAATTTATGAGCTTGAAGCATAACTGGTCAAGTGCTGTCTTGCATCTTCTTTTTTCAATTTAATAAGAATAATGTTTACATAATACTTACGTTTTATACAGTGCACAAAATACACAAAGATGTGTCACATGGAGCAGGAAAAAATAAAGTAAAAGTAAAATAAAGACAGTCAGTGGGAATCAAAGATAGTGATAAAAATTAGTTTTGAGCTGTTTTTCTATTTTAAACTCACAAAACATAGAACACAACACAAAAACATGACATCCAACTAAATTAAGTCTGCCAAAAAGGGTAATTTAGTCCAAATGTAGACTGCACTGACTTGTGACCCTTATAAATGAATAAATAAATAAATAAATAACACTCATGTAGTGTGTGTTTCAATAAACATTCAAACCATTTAAACCACCAGTGCAGAATAACAGCAACGTCTTAAAGAAGGGCCCTTGTTGCATTGGCCTCGTGCTCTATGCAGTCATCTTTGGCCCCAGCCCATTCACCACAGGTGCAATAATCAGTGAGTGGGATTACACAATTATCAGGCAAGGGCTGGATCACAGGGGGCTCCAGTGAGCGTCCCCGGAGTGTCAGCGATGCCTGGGGGACATGTGAGAGCCAGAGTGGGACTTGTGGGTCATCAGTATCCCGCCGGCTTTTCTGTGCCACTCAAAGAGGCTGTGTTTTTGGGTGTGAGCTGTGCTGGGGCATTGGCCGGGTAAAGTGTTCAGGGGGTGGATGTGATGAGACAGTGGGAAGTAGACAGCGGCACAGGGATGAATAGGGGGGCCCTTTGTGTCCGGCCTGCAAAAATCTGTGACCAATTATCTGTGTCTGTCTCACAAGAGAAATTATTCTACACTTTGGTTTGAAGGGAGTTGGTGGGAGAGAAAGCAACAAGTAGTGCTGCTATATACAACAAGTAGTGCTGCTATTATGCACTTGTAGACTACTGGAAAAGTAGTCTTTACAAGTGTGCAAAGGGTTGTTGCAGTGCTTATTACAGAATTCTTAGTGAACAGGAAAGTGTAATATTATTGGACTATTATCAAGATGTTCTTACTTAACTTTTACATTACAACATGGAACCCCTGCCTTTAGAGTGGTACGTGATTTCAGAACACTTTTACAGCATTGGCATCAATCTTATAAACTGTATCTAACACTTGTTCAATTACCGATTTGTAACGTTAAAAATACCTCTTTTTGTGATATTAAAAAACCCAAACCCACCAGAAAAATTCACACAGAGCACCTTTAAACCTTTAAAATCAGAATCAGAATCAGAAAAGGTTTATTGTCATTGGCAATGAACAGAATTCACAAACATAGGAACTAGTTTTGGTGATTCAGTGCAACATAAAACAAGTCACTCCGAAGTCTTACGTCAGTTCATTTCTTAACCTCTCTTAGTCTTAATGAACTCCTTCATTAGTGTGTAGAGGCAAATTATCTTTAGTGTCTAATTTTAGCACAGTAAAATAACAATTTGCCCCACAATTGCAGAATGGGACTGTACCGGGACTCACCCCTCTCTTCCTCTTGGTGCGGTTTGTTTCCGTCTATGTGAAAAGTGAGTCCCGTTGCGAGAAAGTGGTTCTGAACATAAGAGTCAGCTCTGTGGAAGGCCAATGGGACATGTGTTAGGCATTAAAGGGCTAATTGCAGTTTTAAAAGAGCTGTGTTTACCACTGAGGGAAAAAATGTTAGGAGTATTTTATTGTCTCCACTCAAATTATTCATCCTTGACAAGCTCAATTGACATTATCATAATTACCAATGTAATCGCTGCGGCTGCTATTTTGCCATTCGGTCAGTTCAAGGAGGAAGTGGCTAAGGCTTAAGTGCTCCTCTCTGACCATTTATCACCGACAGGATGCAGGATACAGCAGAGTTGTCGTCATAATGGGACAGTTAGAAAGATCAACAGGTACTAAGAGTGATACCATTCATCACATCTTGTTGGCATTCTTTCTACCCAAGTGGAAGTGTAGTTATCAAGGGCATTGGTAGTGATAGTAATAGGAATAGGGGTGGGCGATCTTGGAAAAAAAATGAATGTCTAATTTTTTATTTTCCTTTTTTGCAACAATCTTCAGCTGATTTTATCACACAAATCATTAAGGTTGTGCTAAAATGTGCCTGAAAATGTCGTGGTCGAAGTTTAAATATCGCACAAATGTGAATGGACCATAACATTAACCACAAAAGTGTTTGGGAGATTACACATAAGGTATCAAAGTATGAAGATTATAACGGAGGTATAGATTGGTGAAGCCATTGAAGCATGGAATAGTGCAGAATTATCATTATTTTGTCATTTAATACGTAAAAACTATATTTCAATTAACATTTCCATAAAAAATACATTTGCAAAAACATCTCATCAAAAAGAGGACAGACAGGTAGTTGTATCGCTGGCATCCATCACATCACGTTGACACAGCAGAAGAATTAGCCCAAGTCGTTAGCTTTAGCTGTTTTAGCACTTGGAGTTTTTGAACTGGAAAAGAGCATGTGTTTGCAGGAAGAGGGATAAGGCCCACCGTGAACTCTGGCCCAGGCGGGTGTGTTGTTGCATAGGTATAGAATAACTCCTCCGCCGCGGCTGACCCCACCGCCACCTCTCCGGGACAATCCCACACGGTTGCCAATAGCGATGACTCCAGTTGATCTTCACCTGTCAAAGCAAAGGCTCCCCACTAAAGGCTTGCAGCTTGAGGAGAGGAAAGCAAAACATGGGAGATAGAACAAACATGTGGAGACGCAATTTGACCAGTTTGGCCAGTATTTCTCGGATAAGTTAAAAAAAAATAAACAAGGAAATACAAAAAGGATACACAAACTACATTTTGATGCGAATAAACATTAGTACACAACGCTCAACACAAACTGCCCACTCTCACATTCAAATGTCTACGGGAAATGTCACATGTTGCAAAATGGGACAGATTTGGCAACTAATTATCAATTATTTTATAGTGTTAGAATCTTGATTCATTGTGTATAATCTTTTTGACTGGTGTAATCAATAATCTGAACCTATCACATCTTTCTGAAACTGCTTAACCATAAAAAATGCATTATTAGGGAAACAGCCTGAGCTAATCGCATCTCACTAAATCTTGCCTAAAGGCCTTGTCAAACCTTTTCCTACAAAAAATAACAACGTCAATACAAAAATGTGCCCCTATGTGACTCTAGCCAGCGGTTCCATTGGGTGAAAAGAGACACGTCAAGTCGTAATCAATCAATCGACAAGCAACAGGAGGCTGGTATTGTTTTGCATTTCTGCCAGTTGTTCTTCCTGGGATTTTTCTTTCCTGACAGGAGGTGCCGCGAGGAGACGCACAGTTGAAAAGAGGTTTGCATTCTTCCTGCGAGTCTCTTCTGTCTCCTCTTTGCTTCTCTTAACACTTAAATAATCTGACTCCAACCACCACCATCAACACACAGAGCAAGACATCATTCTAACTGGAGGGTGATTGGGTGTAGTTTATCACTTATACTTGGATGAAAAAGCTACAGTAACAGTTGTAGCAGTAGCTATTTAACTTATTTAAAACAAGAACCTTTTAGTTTTATTATTACCTTGAATTTATGAGAACCTGCAATAAAATCAGCCACACATTACAGTACTTGTAGTTGTGGTAGCATTTGGTATTTATTATGTTAATCTTATGCTTGCTTTATACCTCTTGATATAACTATATTTAACTTGTTTCACCTCAGTTTCAATGCGGTGTGTGTTATCAGAGTGAATCTGTCCTGAGTGGATCCGGAGGGTGGCAGGAGCCACTTGGTTGGTATTAGATTAGTGCCTGTGGTCACATTTTGTTGTCATTAGGTCGGAGCAGCATTAGCATGTGGCTTTTTATTGGTCTCTTACAATCGGCCGTGTCATGTGGTTTGTGTCAGAGTCAAGAACAATGAAAACTCTCTGTGTTTATAGAGGAGCACTTCTCAGGAAAGTGGATTGAAGTTTTTAAACTCAAAGAGAGAAGGCCCTTGTAAAACTGTAGAAGTGCAGAGCAGAGGTGAAGAGTAGATTCTTTTACTGATGTGTTTTTAATGAAAATGTACAGAACTGATCTAAGAGAAAGTGTCTTTGCAGCAGCAGCAGCAGCAGAACTAGTGGCCGTCCCAGTACTATTAGTAGTAAAAGCAGCGATAGTTCCAGTACTTTCTTTACTTGAATTTTTAAATGTACTTTTATTCATCCAGGTAAGTTGATTGAGAACCAATTTTTCTTCACAATGACGACGTGGTCAAGAGGAAACAGGACAAGGAGCAGAGCAGCGCATTCAAGATAAAGATGTAGATAAACATTAAATCTTTCACACACTTTTACAGTATTTATATAAAGGAGCATGAAAGAGCCACCTAAAACAGGTGCCCTCATCAGGAACTACAAGGACGACTTGAAAGCAGCAAAGGGATCAAATTACGGAGCTCAATGATTTTTGCAGCTCATTCTAATCATTGGGGGCGGAGAAATGCAACGAGAATCGAGCCAGAGAAGTGCGGACTCTTGGAGCAGAACAGTATTTTATTTATTCATTTTAAGTTGTGCTTCGCAGAGTGTGTGAATGATGATTTGTTTAAATACTTATTTAATGTTTGTGGTCAACTTAAGTACTTAAATGAGCTGCTGTGCTGTGTCATACTATATTTTCATGGTCATACTTATCAATCTATTTTATTTTACTGTTTATTCTATTGATTTATTGATTTAATTAAGAAGCAGATACAGTCTACTTCCTCGGGGACTTTCTTTGACAAATTCCGTCAGTCCTTCAACAATTAATAGACAAATGTGAGCACATCTCCTTTCCTCGGGTTAAGCAAATAACCTATTTACCTCATGTTGGTTAAGGCCCATTGGTTGCAGGGGTGTACTTTAGCGACCCAAGAGACCACGCATTCATTCACTGTGTCATTGTTACAGTAGAAAGTTACATGGGGACAACAACAATAGAACTATAGGCTGAAGAGACTGTTCTGACAATGAGCTATGTGAATCTTGTCTTTCTTTTGTGAACCGCGGGGGGCGTGATGCTGTGGAAATGGATGGCTACCTGTTGTATGCAGTCATTATGTATGCAACCGGCCCAGAGCCCTGAGGGGGAGGAGGCAGGGGAGGCAGGGGAGGCAGGGGAGGCAGGGGAGCCAAGGGAAGAGGAGGGAGACTTGGCGCTGGAGCCCAAACCCACATCTGGTACATGTTGTGTAGACTTTTACTTTTTTCCTTAAAAGTGCAGATGGTTGAGAATTGCAGTAAAAAGTCGCTCTACAAAAATAATAATAAAACTGCTCCTATGGGGAATTGTGACTTTCCCTTATGGGGCTGTTGCTGCTGCTGCCGGAGATTGTGTTCATATTTCTATAGAGTCAGCTCAACAATAGTTCTTGGAAGGTAATTAGTAAGTGCCAAAGTGTGCTAATTGTTATAAATTGCCATTAAAATGTTTTTTTTTCTTTTCTTTTAGTTAGCAACTTTAGGCAAGACTAATTTCACATAAAACATGTCTCTGAACATTGTTGTGGAACTAATTTTCATTACTCATTTCAAGCTGTCAGTGGTCAGTGATGTGAATCAATATTATAATTCAAAATATTAATTAAATGAAGCTACTGTAAAATAAATGCAACTGACGACAGGAAATTGATTTAGTTAGTTAGTTAAGAAGTAATAGTAGTAGTTGGTAGTAGTTATGACACTGTGTGCAGTGACTTGAATTGAGTTGTAATGTTTTTTGTCGTTTATTGATTCAACGTCACGGAACTGTTTTGTTTGCAGATTAGTCGGTGTAAGCAGTGCTCGGTCAGACTCCATACCAACAATGTTAGTGTCAGTATATTAGATCCACTTTAAACAACCTCACCTATTGGAACATAACATTCACTGGGTTGTAAGCAGCACCTAAATCTTCAACAACAAAACAAATGTATACAACATGCTGGACCAGGTGAGGTCTGATGGTCAAACACTACTGACATTGGCCCTGCTTGAGTCCTCGTTTTCCAGCGTAAACCATCGCACAGCTCTCTGTCTGGCGTCGCAGGTCGGCCATGCTGCGTCTCCCATGTGTTAGGCCGCATCACATGGTGGAGTTCTGGCAGTGCCCGCTCTGTGTTGACTCACCACGCTGCACCTCGCCAGCTATTCATACCTTCCTCCAGCTCTCATTTTATTTTCCCCCAAATCACTTACTGAGCCAGCAGCCCAGATGGGGAATTCACGGCTCGACCAAAAACTAAATATAGCCTTCTACTGACTCCCACTGGTGAGAATTACATAGTCTAATATTGACCTAATGTCTGCTTTATTTACAATCAGCAAGGTAAAAAAATGTATAGAAAATTTTGTAAAGAAATTTAAGAAATAAGATAAGATAAGATATTCCTTTATTGTCCCACATGGGGAAATTTCATTGGTTGAAATTTGCATTGAAATAGCACAAAATGGGAAGGTGCTGCTCTTATGAGAACTCTATGTCCTTTTGACTTTTACCAAATGGACAAAACAGAAGAAATTCAATTCTAATAACTAAATGTTTCATATTCTTGTGTGGTCATTTGTGTGCATAAACCTCTGGCATAGGCAGTACTACATTTTATTTCTTAAAAGTACAGCTACAGTAGCAAAAGTGAAATTCCAAGTATCGCATATAAAAATCCGCTCAAATAAAATTACTAATGTGTTTAAAATGTACTTGAAGAGTAAAAGGTAAAGGTATTTAGTGCAGACTATTATAGTGTGACGTGGTCATTTTGATAAAGAATTGTCCTCATGTTTAAGTGAATCAATTTCTCAATGCCAAGACTTGAACTCAGAACCTTTAGGCAGGATGTGCAAAAATAACTCCTCAAACCACAGGAAAAGAACTTTCTACCGTATTTTCCGGATTATAAGTCGCACCTTTTTTCATAGTTTTGGCCGGGATACGACCTATACTTATATTTATACTTATATACTTAGACTTATATGTGATATTATTTGTTATTTTCACACTTGCAACCTTATTTCATCCTCCAGTGCAACTTATATATGTTTTTTTTCTTCTCTATTATGCATTTTTTGGCTGGTGCGACTTATAGTCCGGTGCAAATTATAGTCCGGAAAATACTTTTCAGTCCAGTTAAAATTGTAGTGTAGTAGAAAGTATAGATTCTTGCTCTCAAATGTAGTGAAGCAAAATATAGATAGCTTACGGCGTACAGTACGGTACATTTACTTTTGTATTTCATTACGTTCCATCACTGACATAAACAAATAACAGCAACAAAATGGTTGCGAGATGTTTCTCACCCTATAGAGCATTTTGGACACTCACAGAAATCCAAAACAAATGCAATTTTGTGTAGATAGATAGATAGATAGATATAGATATACATATACATATACATATACATATGCATAGATATATATATAGATATATACAAAACAGCACAGTTTCTCGCTAATATTTTGAGCAAAATATCCTCATTTAAATCATTTAGGACAATTTCACATCCTTCTGGCGCATGTTTGCCATCAGGGACTATTGTGGGTGCATATATTCCAAACATACTTCAGCCTGTCTTTACCTGAGCAGTTTTCCTCTCGTAGGTCCAGACCGACAGACCGTCCACTGGGATCACTGCAGCTGAAGGCCGACATGATGAGACTGATGCAGACAGCAGGTTTGTACAGAGGCCCCACGGGGACAATCGGAGGAGCTGTGAGGGGGCAGTAGAGTCTAAATCTGGGCTCAGGCCCTAAAACTGAGATCCCTGTCTGGAACACAATCTGCCGGCCATCTGCAGGTGCTCCAGTTCTGTTTGATATTCAAACAAACACCTGTCAGAAGTCCATGTCTCAGCTCTGTGCTTTGGAAATTGGCAAAATTCTGAACTTGTGCCTCACCAGAAACTAAAAAGAAGAGGGGCAAATTGTGGGTTTTTATTCCAACCATCTGTGCAGGAGTTAAATATAGATTTTAATGGAAGGCTCTGAGGACTAGTTCTATTTTCCACCAAAGTGTCAAAGAATAATAGGACATTGATGGTGCTATGTCCACTCAAGTGTTTGCACAGTAATTGATTTCAGGTTTAATTTGTTTTTGTCCTAACGTGTTTTGGCACCACTGACTGGACTGGTGCAGATAACGGCGCAGATGCCAAGAGCTGTCAATGTTTGTAGAGCCTCAGACAAAATCAGGGATGTTCCAACCTCTTTTTTTTTTTTACCGTAAAAGATTCAGTGGCAATTGACAAAGATTGAACACCAGCCTTTTTTAAATATTCCAAATAGGTTATATACAATTGATTCAAACCGTTCTAAAGCTCTCACTTTCTACTTGTTGATTTGTTTGATTAATTTTATTTTTACTTAATCATTTAAGAAAAGATATTCCTTTATTGTCCTACATGGGAAAATTTCATTGGTGCAACGCAGGTAGATACAGAGGTAGATACAGAAGAAAAGAACAGATCACTTATAGGAAGTTTGAAAAACACTCTCAGTAGAAGATCTCCTATAAACAAAAACTCCCATAGACAAAACCTCCCATTTCCCAACAAGGGATGGAGGGGGAAAATAATAAAGTTAAAACTACCGTAGTTAATTTCAATTCACTGTTTTCAACAGTTAACGTGTATTAAATACTTACCTAATGCATTCTGCGCATCGAAATTATTCATTGCAATTAATTTATAAGCGCTTTTAACAACTTTTAGAAGCTAGTGCTAGTTTCACAAACATTAACAGGCTAACATGCATTTCCTGCTTTGCGGTGAGTAACACTCTCAAGTTGGATGCAGAAAGTGCACGTCTGTCTCATTTTGGCATAAATAGATGCTTTTACAATATAGCTGTACTAAGTAAAACAGATTTTACTTTATTACATTGAAAAAAATCTAAAACTAAACTAGACTACTTCTGGTCTAAAACAAAGGTATTTATATACAATCCCGTATTAAGTGACCACATAACAACTAAAGCAGAGCTAACCTGTCAAATGCAGAGGACAAATTTCCCAAGGGGACAATAAAGTGTACCATAACCTTAACCCTTAACCTTAAGGTTAACACCAAAATGCGGTAGCTCTCAGTGGTACCTACACCACAATTTGAAAACCCCTCAACTGAAGCATCTTGATGCCTGCTTTTTTGCTCCCTGCTGTTTTTATCATGGGCTTTCTTCTCTCAGTCACTGGCAGGCCTGCTCTGAACACTGTATACTGGAAATACTGGGACAGCATTTGGCAGAGCTCCAGTCTCCACATCTGCCGTACTGTTTTTCCTCTCTCTCTCTCTCCTCCGCCCCCTCAAAGTCCTGGTCCAGTTGTCAGGGCCTTCTCCGGCCCAGCACACGTGAGCCGCGGTGATGGACTGGTGCAGAGATCTCCAGTGTGAGTGACTAATGACGCAGACTCATCTCTGAGGGCATGGACCAATACATTTATCCAGTGCCATTCATCACACAGCTGTCAGGACACTGCAGACGCCTGATGGAGAGCACACGCTGAACTTTAAGTGAAGCTGACACCAAGAGAAATCACTTTCAATGTAACTGTGAAGTTGAAAGTAATATATGCATGTGTTCTTGACTTTTTGGTTAAGCAAAAACATTCAAATTTGTGTCCTCCATGTTGTTTTTAATTACACCACGATGGCTTTTGTTGTTGCTGTGAATGCTGCAGGGAACGCTACATGTTGAAACAGCACTCTGAACAGTAGTAGTCATATCTAGTAGTTCTGCTTTGTATAACAAATAGACCCATCTATACACTTTTTCAAGGCCATTTACTTTCCCATAGAATTAACTGTTTTCCATTTGAAGGCTGTCTATCCTTTTCTGTTGAATAGTCTTAATGGCCTTTTCTTTACGCTCGCCTCGACACTGTGTCATCTCAAAACCCTTCCTTTGACTGTGGGGATAACCTTGAGAAAGTTGCTTACACGTTTAAATACATCATAAAAGCCAAGAGCACATAAAGCCACATCTTTTATTCATAGAAAAAGTCTATTTAAGTTTGTCAGTGAGCTGAGAAATGTGACGGGCAGGTACAGTGCGTTCCCATCCCTCTCCCGACATCACTGTACATTTGAGAGCTTTGGTAAGAATAATGAAGCAAAAAGTAGAAGAGTTTAGCTCAGTTTTTGCTTGGTTTGGTCCTGGTTTAGTTAAGACCAGGTTTGACTTTAGCCTGGTTTAGTTCTTGTTTAGTCCTGATTTAAACCTGGTTTTATTCTGATTGGATTCACCATGGCCCTGATCAAACTTACTTAGGACTTATTTAGCTTTTTAGTCCTCAATGGTTTCCTAATTTTCCTTCGTAATTACTTTTTAGTTCTAGTGTAGCACTTATTCAGCCCGTAACACTTCCTGGCTAGTCTTGATGTCTAGTCTTGGTTCTTGTTTAGTCCTGTTTTAAGAATGTAAAACCCCTGTTTGGACTAGGTTTGCCCTGACTCTGTTCCTTTGGTTAGCCAAGTGCTGTCTGTAGGTGTAGTTTACTCCTGGTGTCTGCTTAGTGCTTTGTGGCGGTGTAGACTGCACCTGCACTTACTTTCCATGTACTATTGAAAACCTAGACAAGTAGAAAGCGTAATGAAGCAGAGATATGTCCGATAGGGCACCACCGAGACAGCTGTGAGTTTTGTGTAAAGATGTCCTGACTAGTGGGGGTTAGAGAGACGGGCAGCGAAAGGTAAAAAGAAACAAGGAACTGACAATTAGGGAACAACTAATCAGCCAGTGTGTAGCCAAGCGCATCCCCCCACGCCGGTGCCAGCGCTTGCACTGTGCTTGAACCTGTGCTGAATGCCAACGGCAGATAATTATAAACCCGCGGGGCAGGCCTCTTGTGTGCAGAGGGAGGGATGGAGCCCCCGCCAGCTCTGAACTCCTGACCTCCTTCACACACCAAGCGTCTGTTGTGGGCTTTGGGAGGTGCAAGATGGGTCACAGAGTGGAGCGAGAGCCGGGCGAGCGAAGGAGGGGGCACATAGCAGGGGGGAGAAAGAGCAAAAGAGATGGGGGAGGGGCTTAAAAAAGTGTCACTGTGTTGGCATTCTATCATAAGCCAATCAGGAGGCAGAAGGAGCCACTTGACAAATCTCATTGAAAGCCACCACCAGAGCTTTTGTTGTGACGGTGGTTATCTCTTCTTTATCAGCTCCCACAGGTTCATAGGTGGGGAAATGAAGGTGCTTAGGTCTATTGTGTACAAAGAGAACCTTTTGTCTGTGGCTGATCTTCTCCCAACGTTTACTTAACATTACACTGCACACACTCTGATGAATAGTTTTTACTTATTCAAAGGAATCCGCCGTCACATTTCTTCTTTGGTCTGTACCACTGCCGTTCTATATGTGCAATTAATATTCATTTTGTGCTGGATACCCATCCAGATTTACGACCTGCATAAATGCAACATAGCTCAAAACCTATTGTAGGACTATAAAAACTAGGTTAAATTACAGTTTTGTACATACTGCCTTCTTCTATGCATTAATTTGAAATAGTTAGGTCTGTCACAATAATTACTATATCAACTTATCGTCAATAAAGGATATATGGAACAATATATTTTGGGGCTCAATATGTATCATACTCACCCTTTCTTTGCACTAGTTTTTTTAGTATGACAAGATTTGAGATGTATCTGTAACTTATATGACTCATTATAGATGCAAACTAACTTAAGTATTTCATCTAACTATGTCTGTTGCAGCTAATGCTTCAAAACAATATTCTACATTTAGAAAAGAGTTTACCTGGAGTGTCATGCTTCAGGATTATTGTGACAGTGGCCTCAATTATCATCGTTTATTGTAATGTTTTCTGTCGCCAAATTCTCTTCAAAGTTTGTTATCGTGTCATCGTTTTTACACCAGATGCTCCTCCCCCTTCTCAGGACTTGTGCTGGTTCTCGAGACCTTGTGGTTGCGTTCCATCAGCACCTGTAGTCCAACTTTGCTGTGTCGTATTTCCATTATGCAGAACTGTGAGCAGGAAAATGATATAGCACTCATGTCTGGGCCACTCCGACCTACTAAAACACACAGGTAAAAGAAATTACTGGCACCGGCAAGGAGGAAAAAATCCCAGAGTGATCTTGTCTCTGAAGTCAGAAGCGTCGGCAGACCACCTCAGCTCATCTGGCACCGCACTCTCATCATGGAGATCTCTCTCGCTTTGCACTTCGCCAATTTCCCATGATTGAACGTAATGGGGACCAGATAACCTCCTCCTCTGCCTCTCCCGCTCGGCTCTTTGATCACTCCTGACCTGGCTCCGGCTCAACTCTGACACACTGGCAACCGTTCCGTGAGTGGTTTGTGATTGCTGGCAGTCAGACGGCAGAGATATATGGCGCATCGGCGTGCAAGTCCCACAATCCCCCGGTCCAACATTACAAGTTCATTTCGCGGGATAGAGTTGAGAAACACTGTGCCTATCTATGCTGAAGCGAGTGTCTGTTATTTATGTTTACATGTGTTTCACGAGTGATTGTTTGGAGGGAATAGAACAAGATGTGCGCAAAGATTCCCAAATTTGATTCAGGAGATTTGTAAATCCAGTGCAAATTACTCCTGCCTATTCCTTCTCGGGCCGCCATACTTCTCTTTGAAAGTGGTCTTCTGAGCCAATCATTCCCAGATGCTGAATATTACATGTAATGACTTCCATTTGCCGGCTCCTTTACTCTCGCTGCTGAGGTGACACGCTGTCTCCCTCTGACATGTCCTCACAATGGACAATTACCCAGTGCTCATCAATCACTGCTGCAAAGGTCTTTGACAAGGCAAATCTGGCACAAATCATCCTCTTTGATAACCCAGGAAGGTCCGCTGAGCGCCTCTTGTTCAGGAGCGGTGGGGATTCTCCTGCGTTACACTGACTCTATGTTCACACAAGTTGTTTTTTTGCTGACACTCACGTAAACACATCTGGATTGGAATTCCTATCTGTTTTGGAGTCCAATGGGTATTTTACCAATAGAGAGACTGGTGTTTCTACAATAATTTTACATCATAACTTAATGCCAAAAATACTGGATGGCATTATAGAGCTTGCAACTTTAAAACCAGTATCAAACTCTTGACTATTTACCAGGCCAACAAGCTAGGAATTCTGAGTTGGGATTAAAAATGCAATTCAGTTAAAATGTAGAGAAACACAATTATTGTTCAATATTAGTGTAGTTGTTGTGAAGCATATGGAGATCACAGTTTAGATTTAGACATAATGTTTGTCAAAGAAACTCAGTGAACTTTCAAAATGAGCTAATGAGTATATATGAGAGTGAAGTTTTCATGGACTATGGAAAAACACCACCAGCTTTTCTTTTAATACAACTTTTTTTTTCCCTCCTGAAGTTTTCTTGGTCAGTGATTTAAAAGTAACACTTGCAAATGTTTCATCGATTTGAGAGAACAGCAGAGGTACAATTTGTCAATAACAGTATCCCTCTCTACGCTTGTAGACCGGGCCAAGGTCAGTAGTCCAATTAAAGAGCTGAAGCTGTAATTGCAGCTTCACTAAGTTGTACACAATGTTCGGACTCATTATTGGAGAACAGTCAGGGCCTGCATGCATTTAGAAAACACTGGTTGTTTGTATAGGGGAGCATGTGTACATTTATTCAATTGTTCAGCTGTAGCTATGAATTAGACAAGACAAGATACACTAACCTCAGATATGCTTGGGCACCTCTCCATGCAACAGCGTTGGAACGTCAATACATACTTTTACTTATAGACCCTTTATAGGAAATGTATTTTTGTGAACCTGTTATTTACTTAGATACTTTTACTTGTCAAAAGGTTTTGTCACATTGAAAAAACATTGCGTTGGTGTAGTCTTTTTTGTACAGTTGTAACTAATCACTCATTCATGTTAACTGAGGTAATAAATAGGAAGTAGTACAAACCGTTTAAAGGAATATTCATTCAAGAATGTTCTGTTTAAATCAATTCACTACTTCCATTTGTGTATTATCAAAACGCACTTTTATTTGACTATATAATCCCAAATAAACATTACCAAGCTTTTTAAGATTTATCTCCACCACATTAATAACAATTTTGCCCAAAGACCGGCCTCGCCTCTCCATCCGCTCCCCCCCGTGTTCTCCCCTATTTCTCTGTCTATTCTTCATTTTGCGAGACGCTCTTCTATGGCTGACCTGCGTTTCACCCCTACCTCTGCACCATCCCAACTGCAAACACAGGCTGAGACCAAGTCCATGTCCCGGGACCACACTTTGATCCCCTCGGGATTCTGGCCCTGATGACCTGCCGGCAAGTCTGATCTTTTATGAAAATGTGTAATAAAATACAACTTTTTCCCCGTTATTGCTCGTAATTACACTTTATGAGCATTATTAGCTATTGTACATAACTATTATCAGAATCATACCACGGTGTTGTTGAATAAAGTATAATCTTTAACCTTAAGTTACCCAAAATACATATCAGGCATTTACACCTTATAGACACCTTATTGTTAAAAATACATGTGAGAAAAAAAGTGTTTGACACAAAAAAAACACAAACACCACACGTTTTGTAGGTCTTGGCAGTGGTGTAGTGGTTGATGGCACAAGTGGTAGTTACCCCCTCTGCGGTGTGTTATTCGCCTCTGGCCTCAACTGTTTGCCAAATGTGCCTCTCTCTTCCACTTTCTCTCCACAGTTGTCCGTCGGACCAGCCTTATATTATTCAAGCTTTATAATTAGGGCTGCAATTAACAATTATTTTAGTAGTTGACATGTCAGCAATGATTCTTTTGACTAGTTCAAACCATTTTTTCAAACATTGTGATTTTTAATATACATTTTACCCAAATAAAGGTTGAAATATTGTCACTGAAGGTTTTTAGATGGATAATGTTTACAAATAAAGTGTATTGTTATAATCAGAAACTGTGTATTCTTTTTTGACATTTGCTTATTAAGGTCTTTGGCTTGTGTTTTTTGAGTCGTTGACACAGTATTTCCACCCAACTGCATAAGTGACTTCTCATTTCAGAAACAAAAATGTGGAAAGACAGATTCCGTGGTCATGGAAAAGATGTCAGTGTGTTTGAAAAGGGTCAAATCATTGGCATCAAGCAGAGAAAAACTAATCTACTCCAGATCTGAACCCCAGTGAGTGTTTGGAGCTGGAGAAGGCTTTGTGCAGTGGTCACTCTCTCCATCATCAATACAAGATCAATCTGTGAAAAATAATACATCACTGGATGGTAATAAGTATTTTGACTTTGAATAAGCTTAATAAAACATTGCCAACGCTAATGCACGCTGTTCCTACAAAATATTAGAGCGTATGACCATTCTTTTCCTGTGGCGACACCTTTTTTTGGACAGTGTATTGTCCAGTTACACTCATTAATTGCTATCTTAATAAGTGTTTTTATTTTTTTTACAAAACTGTACTTTTACGTGAGACTTGGAGCCCTCCTGTAAGAATACTGGAACCACTCCAACTTGCTCTGATTGCAGCCACGTGCTCCTTCCTCTTTTCTCACGACCCTCACTTGACACAGCCACATCACTGACCCTCAGATTTGTCTCTTTGTCAGGGGAGAAATTATCGTTCATGTGAATCCGATGTTACAGACAGTGCCTTTACACTCAAGCAGAAGCACCTGTCTCACAATAAATCTCCCCTAAAGTGATATATACTGCAGATACGTACACGTCTGGAAAATTCTGAAATCCGATTCTGGCTCACTCCCACGACATTCTCCAACAGGGCACTCATTTCACTGCTGTTATGTGGGTTAAGTCCTGGCGGAGGATTGGAGTCACATGCTCGCGCACCTTCATCCCTGTGAGGTTGTGGAGGATTTTGACCCCTGGATGTGTGGTCAGCGCTGAGGCCCTGGCTGCCGTTCACTGGTGCACGTCCTGTCAGCTCAGTGTCCCGCTCCCTTTGCGGCAGTGTAAATAAAAAAAGACTGGAGTCACATCGCTTTGTTTAAGTGATGTATGTTAGTCCAATAAATGTAATACAGGAGAGCAAATGGTGCGTGTGAGATTGTTTTTTAAAAGCATCTCTCACAGTATTTCCTTAATACAACACGCTTTATCCATAAGTTACATCTACAGTTTTAATTATATAAACATTTAACAATTGGCAATTTAATTTTTGTATGTTACTTGTTATATTTTTTTAAACAAAGAGCTAATGAACTGAGATATTTTGTATTTTTTATGAAGGTGGACAGCTTTTATAACAATTCAAAAGTCTACCTCAGAGTGGAAACAGGCACTTAGTATTGAACTTTAACATAGATCATCATTTTACAATTTGCTCATAGTAAATCATTATCTAAAATGGCCTACAAATGAAAAAGGCACAATTGACTTCCTGTTCAAAACCGCATAACCTCTACATAGAGACATTTCACTGCAGTACCACCAAAGAAAAGATTTAGCTTTTGGAGCACAGCACTATTTCAGGGCTTAATTAGAGATAAACCATAGGAACACACCATTGCCACAGTAGTTTTAACAAAGAAATTGTAGAAATCAATTTACTAAAAATGACAGAAACACATGAACTGACCAGTGATCCACATTTGGTACCACAGTTTGAGAAACTCTGAAGTAGCGGGTTTTTTATTTTTGAAAAGTAGCTATGTGACATTTTAGAACTCTATATGTATCACTCAAAGTCTTCGAAGTAATATTTTTCTAAGTAAGGGATGTGGGTGGTGATAGGGGGTAGGTGAAAACAGAAATTTTATGAGCACTTGATCCTCAGTTGCAGGATAATACAGGATTACTCAAACATGCAGGAATCAATCAAAATACAACTTTGAGTAAACAAATGATGGGGAAATGCTGTTGTAAGAAGATTAAAAGCTCAGTTAAGTAGATGTAGCCCTTAAATTACACTTTATTCTGTTTTTGTGTACAAAGGACTGACACAGTAGATGTAGCATTTAAGTAACAACTGTTCTACTTACTTCCTGAATTTTAAGGTTCATCTTTTGACTATATTTTATCTGATCTGTGCCAGTAATGACTTTTCCTGACTTGATCCCATTGTGCTTGAACTCAAAAGACACAAAGTAAAGCGAGAGGAGGATACAGTCCCTGGAGGTCGTAAATTGCAGAGGCAGAGTGAGTTTGTCTGGGGACTTTAGTGGCGGCAGAAGCTCTCTTAAAGACTCAAGTGCTCTCTGCGACTTTAACCCTCTCACCTCTCCTCATTGGCAGCACTTTTATTCAGCGCCCTGATTTATTGGAGTTCACCAGGGAGAAAAACAAGCAAGGGCCCAGCGATCAGATGCAAGGCTGATAAACGACCCGGCTTGCTATGTTCATCTGGAGAGAGAGGGACCTCCTCTTCCAGTCCGAGTGCTCTCTGCAAGGAAGCCAGGGTCAAGTGTGCCCCCCAAGTCAAGTGTGCCCCCCACTTCTGCACATGGCCAAAGACAGGCAAGTAGATAGAGATCGGTCATTAGCTGAGTCTCAAATATGATCTGGCAAAATGTATCTCACCAGACAGTGACAGTTTCTTCAGAAACTCTATCTCACTCATGCATATTTTGGAACGACACTTCAAAATAAACTAAATAAATTAATTAATACATATTTGTATTCATAATTTTTGCTAACGTCTAATTATTTACTCTTTATAAATCAATAAGAAAGTAAAAGCATTAACGGGGAAGCAATAGTAATCATATACAGTGCCTTGAAAAAGTTTATCTTACCTTTTTCCACATTTTGTCACGTCATGACATGTGAAAGAGAAATACAAAGTGGCAATTATGAATTGACAGGGAAATTATACATGATTTACAGATTCAACTTTGTGAAGTGCAGCGTGCAAAAGTGCACTGAGATCAACTGTCAACTTTCTGTCAGAAGTTGCCAGATGACTGCTGAAAGATTGAATGTTGACGTAATGATTCAATAGAATGCGTAATCTAATCTCAATATAAATGCAGCTGTTCTGTGAAGTTCACAGATGTTTGTTAAGAGAAGGTTGGGGAGCAAATAGCATCATGAAGTCCAAGGAACTCACCAGACAGGTCATGGATAAAGTTGTGGATAATTTTAACACAGGATTAGGTTATAAAAAGGTTTCCCAAGCTTTGAACATCTCACAGAGCACTGTTCAGTCCATCATCCAGAGATGGAGAGAGTATGGAACAACTACAAACCTACCAAGACATGGCTGTCCACCAAAACTGACGGGAACCCCAAGGAGAGCACTGATCAGAGATGCAGCCAAGAGGCCCATGATAACTCTGGAGGAGCTGCAGAGATTCACAGTTCAGACGACCACGGAATCTGTACTACACAAATCTGGCCTTTAAGGAAGATTGGAAAGTGGAAGCCGCTGTCGAAAAACAGTTATTAGAAGTCCTGTTTTGTAGTTTGCCAGAAGCACCTATGGAAAAACATGTGGAAGAAGGTGCTCTAGTCTGACGAGGGTCACTCTGAACACACCATCTCCACTGTCAAACATGGTGGTGGCAACATCATGCTGTGGGGCTGCTATTCTTCAGCAGGGACAGGGAAGCTGAGTTGATGGGAAGGTGGATGAATACAGGGCAATATTAGAAGAAAAAAGACTTGAGACTCAGATTCACTTTCAGCAGGACAACAGCCAGAAAACATAAAGCCAGAGCTACAATGATAGTGTTTCAAACTAAATATGTTCATGTGTAGGACTGACCTGACAAAATCCAGACCTAAATCCACGAGAATCTGTGGCAAGATCTGAAAACTGCTGCTCACAAACATTCTCCATCAAATCTGACTAAGCTTGAGCTTTCAGTCTGTTGGTCTGCAGAGCTGGAACCCGAAAGACACATACCCCAAAAGACCTGCAGCTGTAATTGCAGAGAACGGCACTTCAATTATCTGGAAATCATGTACTATTTCCTTCCACTTCACAATTGTGTGCCACTTTGTGTTGCTCCTTCACAAAAAAATGGCAATACAATGCATTTAAGTCTATAGCCGTGATGTGAAAAGTTACAGTTCTCGGGGTGTGAATACTTTTTCAAGCAACAGTATGCACTTATAGATCCTCAATATGGAATCATTAAAAGATGACTGGGCCCAATTTCTATCATGACAAATGCTACTTGTGGACATGAGATAGGATTCAGTGTTGTGCCCTTTTGCTTCTAACAGGATGACATTGGCCACAGGTGCATCTATAATCTCCCAAACTTTACTTCTGTCAGACTGAACACTCAACTGTATGAAAATGTGTGTTTTGCAAGCTCTTCTAACCGACCCATCGACGGGTTTAGCCCCAGTCCATATGCAGTCCCAGCGTAGCTCACCAATCGCTCGCCCTCTCCTCGTATGAAATTCTTTGGAAAGTCATTTTATATCACCCTTTGACTGTGCATTGAACTGTAAAACCACCCCATTGGAGACAAAATAAAGGGGAAGAAGAGAGGGAGGGGGCATTTTGGGGGAGGGGGTAAGGAGAATTATAATTCTTTGCAGGCCTTTGGTATTAACCCAAACACCAGAGCTGTCAGCAGTTCAGAGAGGGAGGTGCGAGGGCCAAACATTCAGTGTTAATTGGCACTTTGTAAGCTCTGAGTCTTCCCTTTGTGATGGGGGAGTGGAGGAGAGAGAGGGAGAGAGAGAGAGAGAAGAGAGAGAGAGAGAGAGAGCATGAGGCGGCAGGGGGGAGTGGTCAGTGCGATGGGATGTGAGGGAGGGGTGAGAGGGAAAGCAACAGAGAGAGAAAGAGAGAGAGAGAGAGACTGCTCTGGTTCCTGTAGGTTTGTTGGGCCTTGTTGAGGGTGTTTACGGTTCACTTCTTATCCTTTGTTAATTGGGATTTTTCTCTCCCCCAATGACAAAAAAAAGGACAATTCATGTAGCCCCCAGCCTGCCACCCAGGACCCTGTGACTCCCCCATTGCCGCTTCACTCATCTACTGATATGGACAAAATATAATCCAAGAGATCCTTTAAATGTTTGGAAACAAAAAGGTTCTTCTGGAATGGAGGCGAAGGTGAAGTGGAACATGGTGGGATTTAATGTATGGGATGATGGGATTTAATGTATGGGATGATGGGATTTAATGTATGGGATGATGGGATTTAATGTATGGGATGATGGGATTTAATGTATGGGATGATGGGATTTAATGTATGGGATGATGGGATTTAATGTATGGGATGATGGGATTTAATGTATGGGATGATGGGATTTCATTTATTTTCAATTTTATTTATTTTTTAAATTCAAGTTTTGCCTACAGATTTAGCACAACTATACATTATATTTTGTTATGCTTAAACACAATTTTAACAAAAAATATAAAAAGTGTTTTTTTAGTGTTTTTTTTTTAACAAAATATTGTTATAGAGCAAGACATTTCTAACCTGGATTTTTTTTTTTTATTACAAAGACCAACATTTTTATCGGATGTTCGTTAAATACAGAAAGTGTGGTTGAGTCTTTTTTTTACCTCCAGTCGTCTCCATTCTGGAATTTGGAACATTCCAATGACATTCAAAAACAATAGCACAGATTTAACTACAATTTTTGATACTTTAAAAAGTTCAGTTCATGTAATTACACAGGTCAAGTTTGATTTAGCTTTTCTTTGGTATGGTTTTTATTTTATTTTTAGAAACACAAAAGAGACAAAAGTGGCATAGACATACAAAAAGTTCACAGCATAAGTTAGTGTCCCATTTAGTCTAAATTCAGTCAAAAAAGGCCGTTAGAATTTGTGTCCAGTCCTTGATTGATGGTTTTGCGTCATATATTGTGTCTTATATTACTACTCCTATGCATTAGAGTGCTTCTCAAGTAGTTTATTTTCATTCAAGCAGTTTTATTTCTCTGCTGACCAAAGAGTCCGGTTAACAGGTGTGAGCATAAGCCCCAAGTCCTCCTTCTCTAACTCGCAGTGACGTGTTTTGTCAGCAGCACAAGGAGAGGCCGTCTCCACAAAATACCATTAGAAGCCGGATGTACGACTTGACTCACCTCCTTCTGTCCGCCATGTTTTGGAGATGATTATTGGAGAGGACAGAGGACCAGAGGTAGATGGTAACACCTCTCTGTCCTCCTCTCGTCCTGGCTGTAAATAATAACAGCGGCGGTAGTGAAAGAACACAGGTGTTGAGCATTGTGCGCCGCTCAATGGGCCCAGGTCAAAGGTCAGCGGCCTGTGTCAGCCGCCTCACACCCACGCTTTAGATTCACACTGATGCGCCCTTTCATAGCTTTTCATTGACCGCGCTCGCCCGCCTCACCCTCTTCCTTTGTTATCATAGCGACAATGTTTTGTGAAAACTTTGTAAAAGGTCAGGCTCAAACTTAGAGGAAGATTAACATTCTTTGACGGTAATCGGCCGACCTTAATCAATAGCTTCTTTGGACTCACGGGTGCAACGCAATCACCAAGGAATGAGGAAAATAGGAGGACGTTGCTTGAGAATAAACTTTCATTCATTCATTTTCTACCGCTTGTTGCCGTTCGGGGTCGCGGGTGACTGGAGCCTATCCCAGTGACTTTGGGCCTAATGAATTTATAAAACACTATTCACTATAACGTTCATATTATTCATGGGCCTTAAAGCCTGTAACTTCAAGCCTTAGTTAAATCTTTTCTGACATTTTACGGATCTCTTTGTTATATTGTAATTTATCTTATTTGCATAGCTCTGGGCTTTTATGCACTGTAGATACTGTATCTGCTATTTATTGTACATACTACTTTTGTAGCCACATAGTTTTTCACTCAACATATTTTGTTGCCTATTCTACACTATTTAGTACCTTCATTTCATTCAAAGTATATTTAAAACGTATAGTTTTAATTGATATATTGATTCCTTGTTACTCCTTGAATATGTTTTATTTCTATTCAGCAGCTTTTCTTGCGTTTGTAACTCAAAGCTGACTTTTCCCCATTGTGCGACAAATATATCTTTTTAGCATCATGATATGTATGAATGGGCTCCACATTGTTGTGTTCTTCAGCAGGGTCTGATACTGTTACTATTCCTACAGTAGGTCCTCTACTTACACTGCGACTGCACTTTATTATTATGCTATATATGATTTCTTGTCATACTAACAAAATCATTCCACATTGTATTTCAACAAGCTATAAAAAACTTTTGCAAAGTAATCCTAACAGTCCCCCAGTTAGTGGTACTCTTGACAAAGATCATCACAGGTTCAGGAACAGGAGAGTGTCCTTTGTGCTCAAACAGCCAGGACGAGGCCCAACCATAAATCGGTGGATGATGGCTGAAGTGGTCTGTATGATTTCTGTAGATAGGTGACTTTTTATTGTTTGAAACCTGACAATTGTGCTTTATCAGCATGCGCTAATATAAAATGGAGGCCATATGCAGTGTTCAAAGAGGTTGCAGACTCATTTTACATGTCATTTGCCTTTATGACTGTAGCTCATAGACATTGTCTTTTATTGTTGACAGACTCTGCATTGCAAATGTTGAATGAAAGTCTGTTTTTTGTGTGTGGCATGAATAAATAAGCTGCTGCTCCTGCTGCTGCTGCTGCTCCTGCTGCTGCTGCTGCTGCTCCTGCTGGTGCTGCTGCTGCTGCTGCTGCTGGTGCTGCTCCTCCGGTGGAGATGGAGATAGTGAGAAGAGTGAGAGGATTTATGAGGCAGCATTAGGAGCACTAATCTGTTGCAGGTGTTTCTGGCTGCTCTCCGGAGCCTCTGCTGCGCTCCTCCCCAGGAGGCCCCTCCATATTTGTGTCTACTCAATGGGAAAGAGACAGAAGGAACAAGATTTTTCCTACAGCCTGAGCAGGAATTCTGCTATGTCCAACTCTCAAACCATCAAGTGTGTCAAGATAAGAAGTAAGAGAACATGTGTGCAAATGACTTTAGCCTATCAGTCTCCCTAACCAGAACACTGCAGTAGAGGACCACAGTGAGACCTCAGTCCTTTTCATCGCTGATGGCTTAATCTGAGAGTACACCAGTACTTCATCAGCAGGAGAGGATCACACCTGAGTAGCAGCATGAGCAGAGCCCAGACACAGGAGCAAGAGACACTGCTGCAGATAAACAAAGACAGAGGGAACCACTGTGAAAGCTGTGCTCTGCAGGAAGCTTCTCCTCAGTCTACTGTGGCAGAACTAGAGAAGGACCATGATGAATAGAGGTGTCTGCTGTGACACACAGAGGAAAGAAAGGACTCATTTGTAACACTGAGGGGAAAATAGAACATTTCAGTGTTTAAAACATACAGAAAACACAAGCTGGTGTGAGTGTTGGTGCTAGCAACAGAAGCAGCAGTTTTTGATGAGGTCATGCCCATTTGCTTCTGTTACTCTACTGCCCCCTTGTGGATACAATGTGTCATACACTCATTGATGCAATTCATATTGATAGAGGAGTTGTAAAGCAAGCGCTTGAATGAATTTATTCAGTGTGGGCATTCACTATTGAACTAGTGCTTTGGTAAGGTCTTCATGGTTTGTAGTTGTACGTGCTCCGGATAAAGTAGTTTGTCGCTGTAGGGAACCAGTCTTTAGTAAGACTTATAATAAATGTTGTCCTGGGGTAGTAGAGCTCTGCCTGTCTAGTGGCTCCTGTTTTGAGGATGTTCAGAGCTGCCTCAGAGGCCGGGGCAGCTGGGATATTTACGATACCCCTAAACATAAGAAAAGAATGTTAACAATAGAAAACAAACAAATATGCAGCACTGAATATTTAGCACTAACTTGGTTTTCTCCATTGCAGTCGCAGTATCAATTAAACCCAAAGTACAAATAGACAGAGACACGTTACTGTTTTTCATTGCAAGTTCATGCTGAAGAGAGCCGAAGAAGCCATTCAAGGCACATTTTGTGGCACCGTAAGAAGCAGTCAAAGGCCCAGGCATTTTCCCTGTGAAAATGTGTTGAAGTCAGTTATTACACAATGGTTAATGATTATAGAGAAAATGAACTCTATGTTACTGCAATTGAACTTGAATATGTTGTTTCTCTTTTGGTGTAATCATTACACTAGTGGTGAAGAAAGAAATGAGGCAATGACTAACTATTGGCAGTTTGACATGTCTCTACATAAGTAATTTACCATCACGGAGTGTCACAAAAATATGGCTAATAAACTATAATTACAACTCATTTGCATTGCTTGTATATAGTTAATGAAATGAGAAACATTAAGGTACCTAAAAGTGAGGAAACTATCACCAGAGAGCCTTTGTTCTGCTCGAGTGATGGCAGAGCTTTCCAGGCCATCTGAACATAGCTGAAGAAGTTGACCTTTGGAAAACACACGTCAGGGTTAGTAACTGAAGCTCACAGATCTGTGCTTTCTCCAGAGCTGCACTACCTTCATCAGCCACCTGGAGTGCTCTACGTCACCCTTCCACATGCTGAAAGGGGAAGGGCCAATGTGGTTAAGAACCAAGTAATCCAGTCCTCCAAGCTTCTCCAGAGAAAAGTCTACCACTCTGTCGGGGTCTGTCTCAGTGGCCATGTCTCCTGCAATGTAGAGCGCTTTCTGGGCCCCCAGACTTAAGCACTTCTCAGCGACCTAAAAGAAAACCACTGCATGTAAAGAGTCACTGGAATAAGCCTTACTTGTGTAAAGAGGCCACTGACCTGCTGTAACACTTTCTCTCTTCTTGCTGTTATTACTATTTGAGCTCCAAAACGAGCATAGTGGTAAGCCATTTGTTCTCCAATGCCTGTACTGGCCCCAGTGACCAGGACCCTGGCACCTCGAAGGGTCTCTGGAAACACATATTACTTGTTCAAAACTCACATTGTGGCAATTTAAACCCTCCATAAGTTGTTTTACTGCATCATCTGAATGTGGCCATTCTGATTACTTTCAACTAGGCTTTTAACATCACTGATTCATTGCAACAAATCAAAGACTTTCATTTTGAGGAAACTGTCAACAGCCCTATGTAACTAAACCGCGGTTTGACGGCTTTGCAAATTCCTCCCACAATCCTAAAACTGTAGAGGCCTTTAAGTCCTTTTTCACAGCCACAACAAATGTTTCAAGCACAATGATCATAAGTACAAAACTGAACACTGTGCTTGTGGTTCTCCTACCTGGGTCAAAGGTCACTGTGCTCCAGTTAACAGCTATGAAAGCAACACTTATACTTGCTAAAATTATCTTTGTTAAAGTCCTCATCTTAGCTAAATATGTTGTCAACTAGAACAATTCTAGATACGTACAACCTAAAATTTGCTTTTTATGACTATCAGCTCACGGAGGGCGTGGTCACACGTGCAGACAGGTCACGTGGGCTGAAGGACACGTCAGTATTGCCTGTACAAACATGGCTCAAAATCAAAATGTTTCAGTTAGAAACGCCTCTAATCCTCTTCTGGACAAAATGACTGTTATTAAATGGTTGACACTAAAGAGAAGACTGTGTGAATTCATCTCAATGTGTTTCTGTAACACCACTGCCCTCTTGTGGCCAAAGGTCACACACCACTAACACACACCACACTTGTGCAGTAAAGGAGTAATGCAGTCAAACATATTGTGAGCTTGGGTTGATAAAACATGTTTAAAAATAGAGGGTAAGGAGAGATTTAAGGGTTTATTCAGACAGAGAAGGTGATTTCATAACATATCATTTCATATTCTAGAATGTGATTATGTTACACATGTGGAGAGGAGATTTCTGTATTGACTGTACTGTAGATGCATAATACATTTAAAAAAAAACAACAGTATCTACAAATGTAGAAACAGAGCATTTATATTAGTGCTTAGGTCCTTTGCTATACCAAAATACTGCACATTAACAATCTTAGTTTTACCTGTCTACAAACGTTTTAAACATTATAGTCGTAATAGAATGAAACGCTGCAAATGACCAATTAAATTACTAAATGTTAAAAATATAATGAGCAAAATAATCAATCTCAACTCACTTATATGGACAATACATGTTATAGCCTATATGGTTAGAACATAACCAACACTTATTAAATACTGTATGTAAAACAGTTAAATACATAGTTACGCACATTAAATAACTGGATTCACGTTGTTGTTTCACATGATTACAAGGTCCAGTGTGTACACTATGTCACATAAATGTATCACTTAATAGTACATTCCTTCTGGCTTTAATGTCTTCATGGTATATAGTTGTATGCGTTCCGGATAATGTAGTTGGTTGCAGCAGGGATCCAGTCTTTGGTAAGAGTTATAATATATGTATTCCAGGGGTAGTAGAGCTCTGCCTGTCGAGTGGCTCCTGTCTGTATGATGTTCAGAGCTGCCTCAGAGGCCGGGGCAGCTGGGATATCAACGACCCCCCTAAGAATCAGAGAATAGTATTAAACATATTTGAGGTGGAAGATCTGAAACCTTCTTTCCTACATGGAGATGTTGTTGTTTTGCCTGGAATGTTCCACAGGAAGGCATTAACCTTAAGCAGGTGATATATGTTCTGGCAATAAAAATGCACGTCATTGAATAAATTAAATATAGAGGAACCATTCCAGTCATAGCAACAAGAACGTGGCCGTGGAAGTTTTGTTTCATGTGGATAACAGATATATTGACTAGTAACCAGGACAAAATATCTACTTTATGTAAGTTTAACAGACCAAATTCTACCATAGCATTTCCTGCCCACCAGCTCAATATGAAATAAACTGTGGGCAGTGCTGGTGTTGTCATGTAACACAACACACCTAATGGCACGGATAAAATGTTATTAAAATAGGGGACTTACCTTACTTTCTCCATTGCAGAATCTGTGTCAATGAGACCCAGAGTACAGATAGACAGAGACACGTTGCTGTTTTTCATTGCCAGTTCATGCTGAAGAGAGCCAAAGAAGCCATTCAAGGCAAACTTTGTAGAGGTGTAAGGGGCAGTAAAGGGACCAGCTAGCTTACCTGTGGAGATGTATTAACTTTATGTTTTATACATGTATATTTTCATTTTTTTTATTTTTTTTTCAAAATAGAGAAAAAAAACAATAAACACACACACACACAAAAAGAAATGTAAAGAGTTGGAAATAAGATGTAACATGAAAAAAAAATAAGAAATCTATAAAAAAACAGGCACATTACATATTAACGTTTCAGTGCTGATACAATCTCTTCTTTTAATAAAATGTTAAGTATGTAAGCCGCTTCAATTATTATTGCTATGATTTGCTAATGTTGAAGTAAATAGGGAGTTGAATATAAATGTGCAGATTTATACTAAATGCAAGATATGCTGTACATGTTTCATTTTTGAATTCACAAACTGGGTCTTTGGCTAAAGTTAATTCCAACCTACCTAAAAGTGAGGAAACTATCACCAGAGAGCCTTTGTTCTGCTCGAGTGATGGCAGAGCTTTCCAGGCCATCTGAACATAGCTGAAGAAGTTGACCTTTGGAAAACACACGTCAGGGTTAGTAACTGAAGCTCCCAGATCTGTGCTTTCTCCAGAGCTGCACTACCTTCATCAGCCACCTGGAGTGCTCTACGTCACCCTTCCACATGCTGAAAGGGGAAGGGCCAATGTGGTTAAGAACCAAGTAATCCAGTCCTCCAAGCTTCTCCAGAGAAAAGTCTACCACTCTGTCGGGGTCTGTCTCAGTGGCCATGTCTCCTGCAATGTAGAGCGCTTTCTGGGCCCCCAGACTTAAGCACTTCTCAGCGACCTAAAAGAAAACCACTGCATGTAAAGAGTCACTGGAATAAGCCTTACTTGTGTAAAGAGGCCACTGACCTGCTGTAACACTTTCTCTCTTCTTGCTGTTATTACTATTTGAGCTCCAAAACGAGCATAGTGGTAAGCCATTTGTTCTCCAATGCCTGTACTGGCCCCAGTGACCAGGACCCTGGCACCTCGAAGGGTCTCTGGAAACACATATTGTTTAGATCACTTTTTCTTACAATGTTAAAATATTATTTATTGGAAGTATTATGCAATCTTAAGTAGCAGTGACATCTTTTCTGGTGCGGGCTACATGCCACAGCACCAGCATGTGTGTACTTATATATGACCAGCATGTGTGTACTTATATATGACCAGCATGTGTGTACTTATATATGACCAGCATGTGTGTACTTATATATGACCAGCATGTGTGTACTTATATATGACCAGCATGTGTGTACTTATATATGACCAGCATGTGTGTACTTATATATAACCAGCATGTGTGTACTTATATATGACCAGCATGTGTGTACTTATATATGACCAGCATGTGTGTACTTATATATGACCAGCATGTGTGTACTTATATATGACCAGCATGTGTGTACTTATATATGACCAGCATGTGTGTACTTATATATGACCAGCATGTGTGTACTTATATATAACCAGCATGTGTGTACTTATATATGACCAGCATGTGTGTACTTATATATGACCAGCATGTGTGTACTTATATATGACCAGCATGTGTGTACTTATATATGACCAGCATGTGTGTACTTATATATGACCAGCATGTGTGTACTTATATATGACCAGCATGTGTGTACGTATATATGACCAGCATGTGTGTACGTATATATGACCAGCATGTGTGTACGTATATATGACATTTCCCCATGTGTGGACAATAAAGGAATATCTTATCTTATGTATATTTGAATGGCACTTACCTGGCTGAAAACTTGGCGTATTCCATTTGACAGCTATAAAAGCAACACCGATACTCACAAAGATTATCTTTGCTAAAGTTTTCATTATACAGCTATGAGCCGCAGAATCCAGAAAGAGCAAAACTTTCTTGAATCACAAATGGATTTATAGCCAGGAAATAGCCCCTCCTTTCCCGACGTCAGGGGAGTGGTGCTAACGTGAAACATGGACGTGAACGCGCCAGTGAAGCAAAACTGCTCTGTTACACTCCAATATCATTAGTGTATTAGTATATGTGTTTTTAATAGCAAATATAAAACATTTTGCTGCTGAATCTGCAGTGATTTATTTTGAAAGTGCAACACAAGGCAGAGTCTGTATGAAAAAACTAGATGACCTGGAGAAATGGGTCGCCATGGTAAACAGAACTCCAGTTCCAGCAGCCATATTCTGACTGTAAAATTATACTCAAAATAACACATTAAACACATTAATTTTGAATTACTGTATACACTCACACACACACACACACACCAGTGTATTATTAGGGCGCATAACTGGGACTTCAAGATTACCATAGTCAATTTAAAACCTTTAATTTTCAGGCTTGTCCAAACGTTTAATTTGAATAGAGGGCTGGACTAAATGTTAAACATCGAGGTTGTTGACAAGTGGTCAACACAGCAGATCATTCAGGTTTGTGCATTAACAATGGTTTGATTGATTTGAAGTTTCATCACACCTTTTTTATTTTAGGTCTGTGATGGTGGATGTTGTTTAAACTTGCAGTAAAATGTAAAACTTGGGACATACTGCACCATAATCACAATGCATACGTACTGTTCATAACCATAGTCACAATGCATAGGGACTGTACATAACCATAGTCACAATGCATTGGGACTGTACACAACCATAATCACAATGCATACGTACTGTTCATAACCATAGTCACAATGCATAGGGACTGTACATAACCATAATCACAATGCATAGGGACTGTTCATAACCATAGTCACAATGCATAGGGACTGTTCATAACCATAGTCACAATGCATTGGGACTGTACACAACCATAATCACAATGCATACGTACTGTTCATAACCATAGTCACAATGCATTGGGACTGTACACAACCATAATCACAATGCATACGTACTGTTCATAACCATAATCACAATGCATAGGGACTGTTCATAACCATAATCACAATGCATAGGGACTGTTCATAACCATAGTCACAATGCATAGGGACTGTTCATAACCATAGTCACAATGCATAGGGACTGTACATAACCATAATCACAATGCATAGGGACTGTTCATAACCATAGTCACAATGCATAGGGACTGTACATAACCATAATCACAATGCATAGGGACTGTTCATAACCATAATCACAATGCATAGGGACTGTTCATAACCATAATCACAATGCATAGGGACTGTTCATAACCATAATCACAATGCATAGGGACTGTACATAACCATAATCACAATGCATAGGGACTGTTCATAACCATAATCACAATGCATAGGGACTGTACATAACCATAATCACAATGCATACGTACTGTTCATAACCATAATCACAATGCATAGGGACTGTTCATAACCATAATCACAATGCATAGGGACTGTTCATAACCATAATCACAATGCATAGGGACTGTACATAACCATAATCACAATGCATACGTACTGTTCATAACCATAATCACAATGCATAGGGACTGTTCATAACCATAATCACAATGCATAGGGACTGTACATAACCATAATCACAATGCATAGGGACTGTTCATAACCATAATCACGATGTATAGGGACTGTACATAACCATAATCATAACCATAATCACAATGCATACGTACTGTTCCGTGCGTCTACGAGTGGCAGCTCGTAGACGCACGGCGTAGACTTTTTAACACCAAAGCAATGGAAGGAGTACTTTTACGGACTACGACAGAGTCTGAGGACAAAGCACTGGAAGTCAAGGCACTGGAAGAAGAACTTTTAGGACTACGACAAAGTCTAAGGAATAAAGTCTGGCGGTAATGCAACACTCGGATGTCAACCGCCATAAAACAACAACAACAGCAACAACAACAACAACAACAACGTACTGTTCATAACCATAATCACGATGCATAGGGACTGTTCATAACCATAATCACAATACATAGGGACTGTTCATAACCATAATCACAATACATAGGGACTGTACATAACCATAATCACAATACATTGTTATGCTACAGTACCAGTGGACTGGCCACTGGGGTGGAGCTTAAAAGTTTAAGCTAGCAATTCCTATCAAACCCTATCCAATTAATTTTACAGCGCCATGGGCAGGAAGTAATGCAGAAGACCATTGAGACCAATGCACCGCCATCTTGGTTTCATCTTCCAGATCTTATTATAGTTCCATGCTTCGGACCCCAGGAATATTCTGGCTTTACTTGCTGTGTTTAGAATTGAATCTATTTTTTAATTTATATTGCTTTTTTATAGTTCTCTCTATTCTCCTGCCGTTGCTGCTGTTCTTACAGTTACAAGATGGCCGCTGCAAGTGACGCGGCTACATCACTCAAATGTTTGTCTAGTATATTTATTTACATATTGGACTGGATCGTCCTTCAACTCTACTGTCCAGCCTCGACTTTCCCTATCGTTTCCGTGTACTTGGGACAGATCACGTCTACTCAGTGTGCCATAGGTTAGAACGCGACCATGGCAGCAAGGATTTTGCCAGTAATAAAGTCAGTCTATTTTATATTTTTCATCATTCATTTTTCAACATCTTATCACTTGCTAGCGTGGCTAAGCTAGTTAGCAGACTATTGACTGCTGACATTTAGCATTCCGTTTGCTCTGGGGACGGCATCTTCCATCTCCCGAAAATGTTGACTCTAATGACATTAAATTAAATCATTGTAAACTAAAAACACATTTTCTCTAGGCTTGCGACAAAGTTGACCATTGCTGGAGGAGCCGTGTATGTGGTGTGTGACTCGGGGCTGCTGGGCAGCAGTGCTCAGGGAGCTGTGGCTCTGGAGAAAGCCCAGGCTGCAGTTCCGCCTGCAGTGGAGGAGTGGATGAAGTATTTCGGCGTCGAGGTACAAAATACAATATACATTTACTACCGTCACTAACGATAGAATGACACATAAAACTAAAGTGTATGTGGCCCATAGGCTCAACTCCCCGCTGTTCCAAAGCTGGAGTTTGCGCCCCTTGAGGCATGGAATTCTGGTAAGTAATATCTGTACAACTTTGGTTTGTCACAAGTTTGCAATTTGATCTGCTTTGTTTGTACGATTCTAGGGACTGTTTATGGGGAATTAATTATGTATGTTCTGTTTTTTCTTTTTTACAGGCGTCAGATGGACAATTTCAACTCTGTCAGAAGCTCCAACGAAAGCATCGGATTACACCCATCAGGGTGCTCAATTCATGAAGGATCTCACTAAGTAAACCATCTAGGCATCTAACATTTATTTATATTTGACTTTGCACTTGATTCCTTATGTTAAGCCAATTCATCAATAGAATAAACTGGCCATTTTAACTGTCGACAATAGTAACTGTTTTCATTAAAGATGGTTCTGTGTATATATACAGGGAACGTTCTTCTGCCTTTTTTATTTGCCCAACAGGTTTCAAATGTTGTAATTCTGAATCATCTTTGAAATATGCTTTCTTAAAATACAAATATTTCAACATTTGCACACATCTGCCCCTTTTCTTGGACATATCCACAAACTTTTTAATAGAAGAAAACCAGGTTCATTATAGTGTTATAGAGCAGGGATCTCAGAGGGATCTGCGGGATCTCAGAGGGCACCATCAAGTTAGAGAGATTTTTCTGCCTTGTTCTTTACCCAACATGCTTCAAATGTTGCATATATCAAAATGCATCATTACAATACTAAAACCTCAACTCTTCAAAGAAGGAAAATTCAAATTCAAGTATGGAAAAAAATATTTAATAACACAAATGATCTTGCAACATTAAGAGTGTTATATGTGATCATATGTACATCACATACTCCAGTACCTGATATTGTGGCACCATGGCTGTACTACTGGTAACATTAACTTGAATTTACATGAATGTAGAGAAAGACTAGACTTATTTCACCACAATAGTCACACAATGATGAAACCATTCTCATAGATGGTGCATGCAGGGTTATTTGCCACAATAAACAGCTACAGAATAACTAACTGTAAGAATACAAGCAAAACCCATGGTGTCACACAAATATCAACATAAATAATTAAGCAATTTAGTATTTATCTCTGGGTAAACAGCATTTTTTTCTCCATTGAAGTAGTTAATACATGTAATGTCATGTATTAAGAGGTGTACAGCCACACTTTCTAAAGGTTATTGCTGCGTTTTGCCTTTATAAATTAACAATTGTTACAAGCCAAAACCATAACCATCATACAAACTATACAATTTTAGACTATCGCTGCACTATTGTTTTGTGCATCTAATGTGTAATCATTCAACTATCTGATAACTAGAAATATGTTTCAAATCATGTTAAACACATACAGAAACATACTTGTTAAAAAACACCAGTTTTGATGATGTGCTAAACAAAGAACTGGCAGCAACACAAAACAACACTTGGGTGCAATTCTACAAGCTTCAAGGCACTTTTTTCCCCTTGCCAAAGTACAGTGTACCTTGTATATGGAAGTATCATATCTAGTCATCTATTGTCAATTAAATTGTTACTTAAAAGTTTGTATATCAAATAAAGTGCCAGTAAACTGTAATTATGTAACACAATCAAATGTTTGTGGGCATTTTGGGCATATTGTATAGCTCTTTATAGCGGTTGGGAAATGTTACCACTAACTGCCCAAATATAAAATATAAATCTAAAACTAAAGCAGCAATGTTTGAAGAAAGTCACTTTCTCAAAGCTTAGGATAGTAGTTCAACAATACTACCATGCATTCAAAAATAATATTGCACTTTCCTCTCAACGGCAAAGCGTATTAACCTTGAACCCTCTAATGGCTTTAAAAATGATGAAATGTGAAATAAACCTGCCTCTAATATCTAGGTGGTCTTAACTAAGTCATAAACATGAATATGGTAGTCATCATCATATTTGATGTAGTACACAGATGGTTTGGCTGGGACCTGGTAGATTACCAGACCAGTTCTCTTCAAGCCCTTATCCGTGACGTACTCCACTTGTTTTCCCACAAGGCTCTCTGTCTCCTCTCCTGGCTTTCTATCTGGGGGCAACAAGTGCTTGTTTTCTAAAAAAAAAAAATCAAAAATATAATCAATAATTAATAAATACATACTTCTGGACAGTTGCATATTCTATTTATTTATTTATTATTATGTGTTTTAGTAGTAAAGTAGCTATAATCACATGGAAAGTGCAGACAATTGATTTTCCTCACATATTAAGTCGAGCAAAAAATTATAATTGTTGCCTCTAAAATACTATCAATGAACAGTATCTCTTTGTACGACAGTACCTGCTTCAGGCAGTATTCTAAGGTCTCCATCAGCATAGTCATCCCACAGCTGGTACATATAAAGAACAGGGTCCTTTTCATATGTTATATAATACCAGTGTGTCATTATTGGAGCTTTGGAGAGGACCATTCCCCTCCATTCATTCTTCTCTCCATCCTCCTTCTCAAACAGATGCTCCACAGCCTTTCCCACAAGCTCCTCGGCTCCAGGAGGAATCTTGAGCTTATTATTTACTGTATGGACAAAATAGACATTGGTAAGTTATTTGTTATAATCAAACACAGAGATAAAGTATACAGAAACAGACGTACCAACTTTTTCAGATAAGACTTGTAGGTTGGACACGCGTTCATCTCTGAACAGCTCAATGCCATAGACACAGTCAAAGCCGTCATACTTAACCATGTAAAGAGATGGGTTTACACTTAGTCTGTCAAGTACTGTTCCCTTCCATTTGCTTTGGTTTCCCTTCTCACGCCAGTTATGTTGAATACGCAGTCCCAGAATGCTGTTTGGATCTATTGTGTCACTCAGCTCCCCACTACTACGCTTTCTGAAAATACAAATACATGAAGGTTTTCAAGCTTTATGTTGAGTCCAAAGGATATATTACATACAGAAGCTGCACACACCTGCCCCTTCTCTTGGACATGTCTCCAGACATTCAAAGACTTTTAATAGAAGAAAAACAGAGTAATTAGAAAAACGTGGCAACAAACCAATGGAAGTCAATGTTACAGACCACTTAAGATCAGCAGTTACAGTCCCAACAAGGGGTACCTAGAATGGATTTAAGCCGTGAAATTGACTTTAACTGAATAGTATTTGACGAAAAAAGTTATTTGTCGTACATGTTATATCCTTAAGAATGATATTGTAGGAAAAGGTCAGTATGATTAAACCACTGGATTGTAATAGCCATAATTAACAATAAAATAAGTATTTCCCTAAATAATCCCTTGAGTTAAGGTCAGCTCAGAGACATAGACAGAGCCAAGGGAGACTGGAGACATAACAAGACCACAACATACAGTATCTATCACGGGGTTGTTCAATGTGAAGTAGCCTTATGTTAAATTAGCCCTGTAGATCCACTGCCTGTAGCATTAGCAAGCACTTGCACAGAAGTTCAGTCCATTTTGGCCTCCCCACTCTTTATGGTGGGTCTGTGTCATGACAAAGCCCACCTGTCACTGCAGTGAATGGCGTGAAGGCGGTGATCAGCCACAGTCATTTGACCCAGAGCCTCACTGCAGACAGAGCCTCTTCTTCACTGCAGACACACCACAGGAGGCCCGGCTTTTCTGTGGGCGGCTAACAGCGGCTATCAAACTACCGTTCACAATAACACCCCGTATGTCGCATTACCTTTATGTAGATGCCATAGCTGCACACTTTGTCGTTGTGTTCATTGTGGTCACATAAACGTGTCATAAAATCAACCGCATGTGAGTGTAAAATCTCGCGGAATCTCGGGGATTTTGCTGCTATCGGGGAAAAAACGCCAGTTCCCAGAATGCACTCTGCTGCGTAGGGAAGCTACGCGAAGTCTCGCGCGAAGCTTCGTGGGAAATGAAGTCCAAATGTGGCGGCGTCATAGATCCATGCATTTCGTTGTAAAATGTAACTTTCTCTAACCGTGTATTGTTTAGATAACTAGAATACATTTTTCTTACATTTATAATCAGACTTAATAAGATGCCAACAAAATGCACCATGAAGTGAATGATTTGATTAAAGAACGAAAAACTGAATGCAATCCACTTTATTTCTAGTATTGAAACAATTTTCCAAATGCTGTATTTAAAAGAAAAAGTGGGCAATTCATTATATTCTATATGTTCACTTCTGTTGTACTTTACACCGCCAATGGCTCATTGTTAATTACATTTACAATCCAATCTGTGAATGATGATATGCGTGTGTACACGTCAGGTGTCCTGGGGTCTCCACATCGACGTCCAGAGAAGGAGACGACCCCTGCAGCAGCGCCATCACACACGAGAGGTCCGCCCGAGTCACCCTGACACACACACACGGGACAAGGAGTACGTCACTCACACGTACAGGTACTTCACTCACTGATTAAGCCCTACACAATGTGATCACCTAATGTTCTGTGCGACTCAATGTGTGTAACAACTAGAGCACAGAAGATGCTGAAAGTAGGGCAGTATGGGTATGAAGTGCGAGCTCTGCTGGACAACTTAGGACCTGAACAGAGCACAGATCATGCAGGGCAGAGACTGTATGAAGTGCGAGCTCTGCTGGACAACTTAGGACCTGAACAGAGCACAGATCATGCAGGGCAGAGACTGTATGAAGTGCGACCTCTGCTGGACAACTTAGGACCTGAACAGAGCACAGATCATGCAGGGCAGAGACTGTATGAAGTGCGAGCTCTGCTGGACAACTTAGGACCTGAACAGAGCACAGATCATGCAGGGCAGAGACTGTATGAAGTGCGAGCTCTGCTGGACAACTTAGGACCTGAACAGAGCACAGATCATGCAGGGCAGAGACTGTATGAAGTGCGAGCTCTGCTGGACAACTTAGGACCTGAACAGAGCACAGATCATGCAGGGCAGAGACTGTATGAAGTGCGAGCTCTGCTGGACAACTTAGGACCTGAACAGAGCACAGATCATGCAGGGCAGAGACTGTATGAAGTGCGACCTCTGCTGGACAACTTAGGACCTGAACAGAGCACAGATCATGCAGGGCAGAGACTGTATGAAGTGCGACCTCTGCTGGACAACTTAGGACCTGAACAGAGCACAGATCATGCAGGGCAGAGACTGTATGAAGTGCGACCTCTGCTGGACAACTTAGGACCTGAACAGAGCACAGATCATGCAGGGCAGAGACTGTATGAAGTGCGACCTCTGCTGGAAACAGTTGGAGTAAAGTGAACCATTTAGACTAGAGAGATGAGATGTCCTATAGAGAATGCTTACATATTGATGCATAAATAAACTCATAAATGTGTGTATTAAACAAACTGATGCTCTTCACATCTTCTTTACTCTGTAGTGAGTAATTGAAGTGTGTTGATGGGATCATAGTGTGGCCGTAAAGTTTTGCATTTCCTACTGAGCAGAATCCCTGAAAGTTGTCCACTCCAGTGCCGCAGACCATGCTCCGTGTGATGGGCACTGCTCCCCAGGTTTTACGACATCTTCTTTGGGACAAGATGGTGACGTTGACCTCCTGCAGCCTGTTTGCTAAGGTGTTATTATCGCCAATGTCTCCCCATCCAGCAGTGATGCAGTTACCGCCAGCTCTAAGCCGGCCTCTCTGCAGAGGAATGAGCTGAACTGCGGCAGTGAGGTTGGCCTTGGCATTCAGCTGTAGGGAATCACAAAAATATAACAGTTATTAGTGTGTAATCCAAGATGAATTGGTATTTTACTTCTCACCCTAAGGAGCATGATGTCATTGGCGTGTCCGTCGTAGTTAGGATGTGGAATAGATCTCACAGTAGTGAAAGTCTGTTTTGTGGGTTCTTTAGCTGCCAGCAAATCACCTCCAAGTACGACTGTGAATGGCCTAACAAAATGTACAATATTTTCAAAGTTTTAAATGTTGATATAATACATGGCTGTTAATTGTCGTGGGTGTAAATACTATGATATAAGGTAGTGTTGTCAAGATATTAAAATGTCACGCTCTTGATACTAAAGAAAAGGCTCAGTACCAGTTTCGATGTCATAAAAAATATTCCATTTTATATAGTGTGCAAATATATATTTATATATTGTACTGAGAAAGTCTGAAGAATAAAGTCTAAAGGATAAAGTAGGTGGCGGTAAATGCACCTCTGCAGTTGGCTGCCAGCCGCCATTAAAAGCAACAACAAAACAAACAACAAAATGTAATGTATTCTTTAACACAAATCAAGAGGTCTTAATCCAGTTATAACACACATCAAGACCACTGTAAAATTATTCACAAATGAGCCAACTTTGTCTTGCAGACTTGTTTTTTCAGTATAGATACATAGATCAAATGAGTATCTAGTTTCGGTATTGATTAATTTCCAGGTTCCTATTTTCTGACAACTCGCTTCACAATAGGTTATTTGTGTTTCTGTCCCGTTATCAAACTGAAGTAGGTGATATTTGTCTTACACAGTAACCTGACAGTGAGCCGCTGTGAGCACAAAATCTTCTTTAACCAGGAGCCCTCCACAGCCGTGCCGTCCGCGCTGCTGCAACGAAGCCACGTACGGCCGAGAGTGCGGCACCGCGTCTCTGCCTCCGACAATGTGCGATCCCTCTGCTCCTGTGCACAAGGTATTATTCACACGCTCATTTCATCTCCTCAGACCGCTCTCTGTCAAAGTACGGTGCTAGAATGCAGCTTACCATAGTAGACCACGGATAATACCAACACTATGGATCCTATTTCCATGCTGATTTGAATCTGCAAGGATGTTTCAGGGCTGGTCTGGTCATTTTTGAAGAGCCGTTTTGCTCATTTTCTGGCATTGCTTCAGAGAATATGTCAACAGACGTTTCTTGGACAATTTTCACCAGTAAGCCGTTAGCAAACATGTCAACAGAACATGCTGCAAGACATGAAGCAAGTGAACTTCTCCTTTGTTTTATGTCCTCTTTTGGCCGTAACAATTTTATAATGATAACTAATACAAGACATCCAGCACATATCAGTCCATGTAGTAGCCTCTTGCGGCTTTCTGTGTATTTAGATGGACTCCTGTTGTTTATGGTGTAAATGATGGTGTAAATGAGTACTACCACCACTACTACACTACAACAACTTGACTAAATGTGACGAAGATTAATCGCTGTTTCCAACTGTTCCAGGTTTAACCCGCTTCCACATCCCAATAATGCAGAGAAATTAAAGCAGAACTAAGTAATGTTGACATAAGAGCTTCCCCTGCAGCTCGCTTGTGAAAATACATTGTCAGAGAACAGACGCAGACGCTTTCTTTTTTTCATCTTTCTTTCTTTCTTTTTTATTTTCTTCACTGAAATAAGAGTATAATCACATACAAAAAACATTGGCAAATATAAAATCGAGCCAGGGTCTATTCAAGGCTGATTTAGCATCCAGAGGCAGCCGAAATTGACGCTTCAAACGCCCCAATAATACATATTTAACCATCATAGACAAAAAAAAAAAACTAAAACTTTTATTTAGCTCTCCTTGAAGCAATTAAGCATTTCTAAGCACTTTTTTTTTGGGCCTGAAGGTTTTATTTATTCAACAGGACAGTGCAGCATGAAATGGGGGGGATAAGACCGGGGAGTGACATGCAGCAAATGCTCTGAGCACAAAATGATATACTTTCAGTTGGAAATCATGGTGTGGAAGATCCAGTCAATGTATTGTGAAATTTCAACATACACATTGGGGACCTGATCTCTGTAGTCGCAGTTGCGATCTTTATTGAAAGATACAATTCCCACTGCAGTATTTGCGCACACAAGGGGTCCACCAGAATCACCCTAAAACACAACACAATTTAGTCAAGCCTTATTTTACACAGACTTGAAATGTTTTAACAATTTCTTACCTGGCAAAATCCTTTTCTAGTGGTGTATCCTCCTGCACATATGACATCTTTAGGAAGGTTGAGCCAATCACGCCATTTCCTTTGACAGGTGTCCATGTCTATAATGGACACATCGGTGGTCAATAGATGGTTGGTATTTTTCCCATAAGACTGTGTCGCTCCCCATCCAGCAACATGGCACATCTCATTTGTTTCCACTTTCATGTTGGTATACGGGAGTTGTATTATTCCCACGTTGCTTCCAATCACAACTTCTTTCTTCAGCTAAAAAAAGATGTCATAATGAAAAGGGTTAGATTTTCTCATCCAGCCTATTATATAGTTCTTAAATGTACAATGTGATACTTAGCACAATTATAATAGGTATTAGTAAGTGGACGGACTGAGACAGCAGTACTTTGGTCTACAGGTTGTGTGTATTGTACATACTTTTAGCAGCATCAGGTCATCCCCACGACCCACACTAACGTAGTCTGGATGCTTTATTTTCGCCTCAATTTCGATAGTCTGTTCACTATTTGAGGATTTTCCGAGGTCGTGATTGCCCAGGACAACACGGATGGGGTTTCTAAACAAGGGAGTTTGAGAAGTAGAAGTAGTAGAAGTAACTGCAGTAAAAAGAACAAAAACACTTTAGAGATTTGTACTTACTCATCTAAACAGTGAGCTGCAGTGAGGACAAACCTTTGACTCACTAAGAAGCCTCCACACACATGACCGCACAAGCTCTGCACTGAGGCCATGTACGGCATGTCCCCATCTGCCACTTTCTTTCCATTTACTATGACGCTCCCAGTCACTGCAAATATAGTACTATTATTATCAAGTATAAAGCCACACCAGTGTAAAACACACACACACACACGCACACGCACACGCACACGCACACCTGTAAATTAGAATGAGTTCAGTTAAAGAAACTCACCCGTCTGCTGTAGACAAGAGAGAAAGAGGAACGCGGTGAAGAGCTGTTGATGATCCATCTCTCAATGCCAAGCTGAAGAGACACTGCCACTTTTATACAGCCTGTGACAGATTGTTATCAAACTGAGAAACCAGAAGTTACATGGGTACTCTGTTATCTTCTTTAACATCTTTACTCTTTTTGCTGTGCAAAAAGCACCTGGAGAAAAATGCAAAAATAGCTTCATAAAATGCTCAGAACATATAAATGTTCATACATCTATAGGTGTTGCTCATTCTGCTGTGCTTACTATGAACCATTTGTAAAATTGCAGCATATGATGTGATAGTCCCTGATTTCTGTAAACTTGATAATTAGCGCATGACCCATAGTAGTTGCAGTAATATTTTTTTGTTTATTTATTTAATTACCTTTTTTTTATCAGGTAAAAAACAACTGCGATTGAAACCTTCTTTTCCGGCGTGACCTGGGTAACTTTTATCGAAGTGTAAGCTTGACCCGTTGTTGTGTTTATTGTGAAAATACTACAACAACTGTTTTTTCTATCTAACATTTGTGCAGTCTGTGATTATGACAATTGTATTGATTTTTATTCAATGTTTGTACTATTCTTACTGTATTGCATTGCATTGTATTTTATTATGACTCTGCGCTAAGCATTATGTGTTCAAGACTAAGTTCTGAGGGATGATAAAGTTTAACTTAACTTACTTAAACGCTAAGTGAAAAAAGCTCCTTTTTGTCACTCTGACAATTAGCATTACCAGGCAGGTTGAATATTATCTAACCACACCAGAAAGACTATGAGACCCAGAAATTAAACATTTGTTTTTATTATCTTCTTTACACCACAGCACACTTTTTATATATGGTCTTATTTATCCAAGTAATATACTTTGAAATGTCTACAAACACAAGATCCTGGCCCTTAGTAAAAGATAGAAGTCCAACAGCTGTGTTGTGGCACACTAAAGGATCACCAGAATCTTCCTGAAACACAATTCAAGTTGCACTGAATCACTTAATATGTGGGATTTGACAATTTTCAGAAATTTTCTTACCTCCAAAAGTCCAGTGTGTTTGGTTTCTCCTTTAGCATAGATGACATTGGGAGGAAGGTTCTTCCATGTATTCTTATTCATTTGACTGAAGGTTTTGTTTATAATGGACACATTGATAACGCGTTTCCATCCTGCAACCTGACACTTATCATGTGCTTTGACTTCCATGTCCTCTTTCGGGAGTTGTATTATTTTTACACCTTCTTCTAGCGAAGCTTTTTCCTTTAACTAAAAAATACAAAATAAAAATGATAAACAATAAACAATATTTTTTCAAGGATGTTGTATTTGCATTGTGTGCATGAGTTTGTACATACTTCAATCAGCATCAGGTCATCACCCTTGTTCTTATTTGTAAAGCTCTCATGCTTGATTGACCTCTTAATGCAAATTTCTTGTCCGTCTTTGAGCTCAACACTCTTGGGTTTTCTAAATCAGAGTTACGAGTTAGAAATATTAGACATAATAATGTCTCTTTCTCATCACTTGTAACATACTTATCTGCGCAGTGAGCTGCAGTGAGGACAAAGTGGTCACTGACTAAGAAGCCCTCACAAAATGAATATATTTTGTTCCGCACTAAGGCCATGTACGGCATGGTTCCATCATCTCTGTTTCTATTTACTGTAACGCTCCAAGTCACTGCAAAAAAAGTAGTAGTTCATAAGAGTATTATTAAGAAATAAAAGGAAGCATCATTTGTAAATAGACATTAGAATTGAAAATCAAAAGAAGTGCACAGGCCCACCAGTCTGCTGTAGAAATGTGTGCAGGAGAAACACCGAAAGGACTTGTCGATGGAACATCCTTCACCGCTATGTTGTAGAAACATTGTGTCCCTTTTATACTGACTCTAGTGTGTCGCAGCAGAAGAGATTTTTATCAAAATAAGAAGTTACACACTGTGTATACAGCATAAGCTGAAATACCAAAAATATTACTTAAATATAGCCACAAGTGGCAATGATCGCATGCACCATGCCACCAACATGCCACCAACATGCCACCAACATGCCACCAACATGCCACCAACATGCCACCAACATGCCACCACCATGCCACCACCATGCCACCACCATGCCGCTGCCATACTGCCTAGCAACACTACAGAAGGGGGCGCGCCCAATTTTCCTTTGATTACACCTAATGCTGAATCTGTGATGCTATCGCGCCTTATCCTCTTTATAGATAAAGGGAAAAGTTTGCGGCTGCGCCACACAAAGACTGTAATTTGGATAACTTTTTATGGTCCAAAATTTCGAAAAACGAAATATTTCAAAATGTTATGAAATTTGCCACAAAATTCCATTTTGGCATCGTGATAAAAATAGTACTCTGTAGGTGGCACTATTGCGCCAAATTAATTTGTTTCACTTGAAGGAGGTTTAGGATGAAGGGTTTAACTGATTCAAATTTGACACATTTCAGACTGTATGCACAAGCGGCAGCAAATTTTTTATTTGGAAAATTTCTGAAATTCTAGCACATGGACCGTGAAAGATATAAAAATAATTTGGATAACTTTTGATGTCCCACTCCCACACAACATTTTCACAAAATGTCAGCTTTTTTGGGCCGACGTTCTAGGAGGAGTTCGTAAAAGTACGACATTTGGGGGAAACTCATGCTTAGCAAATTTTTATCCAATATGACTTGACATGTGGTTGGGACAGCGTTGCTGTGATAATATTTTTTAAATCTCTTGTCACCATCTACCTCTATGCCAAATTTCATGATTCTACCATCATATTTTTTTGGCATGCACTTTCCTGTCATGGTGTGGGTCCCTGGTCACTGACAGGCATTTTCGTTATTTTTTCAATACAATAATAATGTTCTATTCAGCAAGTAAAGCGCTCGTTTTTACACACAATGATAATGTTCAGATTTCCTACTACTAATTAGTATACACGGGGCGTGCATGAGTGGAGGAGTGCGTTAGTGGTTGTTTGGAAGCGGGTGAACTGCCAGAATAGTGAATATTCTTCAAGAGAAAGTACTTGTGATGTGCTAGTGTAGTGTGTTTTTGGAAGCACAAATAAGAAGCATACAGTTGCAATGTTCTTATAGCTCATGCAGAATGTTTTGAGCAGTGCAGTTATAATTAATAATATTTAAGTATAAAGGTAGGCTTTTCAATACTATACCTGTGCCACAACAAATACTATGATGGAACGTTGGACTCTTGTGTTTTATATTCACCAAAGACCTGTGTAAGAGTCGTGGTTAGTTGCTCAGAACCTTGTGTTGACATTTATTTGGTTACAAGAAACCCGAGAGTGTCTCTGACCCAGGGCACAACGCATTTTCAAAATACAAAAAAGAATGCTTTTCTATAGAAGTTTAACATTTTACCACTTTAAGTAGATACGTATGTAGTGATACCCAATGATGTGAAAGTGGGTCACACTAAATTCATGTGAAATGATTAGAATGTAAAGATGACAGATAGTGGTTGGTTTACATTTTGAAGCCACACTCACCACATTGTCTGCTTCTCAGGACCGTAATCATTTTTACATCTCTTTTGCATGTGAACTTTATCAAAATATCTAAGTGGGTCACTTTTCCAGTTCGCTTGAGTAGAAGTTTGTCAAATTTGGAACACATAGCACAGTAAAGTGCATGTTTTTATTTATACAAATATATATATATATATATATATATATATATATATATATATATATATATATATATATATATAAAATTTATAGAAATATATTTGTTTTATTCAGTTTTGTCATCAAGTTCAGGAAACAGCAGAAGTTGACAAGCACTCATCATGACAGAAACAACACATGCACAAGTGATGTTGTAAATCCTTGTCTAAATGTTGCAATAAAACATTTTTTATGATTTATTGAGAATTAATTATGTTTTGTTTACCTGGAAGGCATGTGATTTTACCCCTTCATCCCCAAAACCATAAAGATATTCTCCCCACATTACAACAATAATGTGTGAGAGAAGCTTCTTTAAAGCTAAAACAGAATAAATAATGAAAATGTCAACCAAATGTAATCCATCTTTTTGTGAATACTAAATCACTAAACATTTGGAGCTCTTCAGGTTCAAATTAATGAAATGTACTTAGTCTAATAATTGACAAAATTATCAAAATAAAGTGACTAATTGAAGTTTAATTACTCACTGGTGTCATAAATGAAATAAAAGAAAAACAATTTAAAAAAAAAAGGTTTAATGGTTTTAAGCACAATCACCACTTCTTCCAAAAATGTTATATATTGGCTTTATGTTTTGAGAAATGTCTTCCATATGAATGCCTTTTCAAAAGACTATTACAATTTCACTATTGTTGGTCTTTTAAACAGCACTGGACTACAGAGCCAAAATAAACTGTTTATTGTAACTAGTGTAGAGCAATTTGTTGATTTTTAAACATATGAAAGCCAAAATAATATATATATTTTTTATTTTAGGTTAAGCACACTCCTGTGGAGATAAACAACACAGCCATTGAAAGTGTGGCACAATCATTGATAATAAACAGAACTAGAGCTCTAACACCACAGCCAAGTTGCAAAAACCCAGCAACGTTTGTATTTTTTAAGGAAATTGTGGACTTTTAATGTTGACAGCGTAATCATTTTTCATGGAAACCAATGTACAGCATCTCCTTTTTGACCAACAGTTGAATCTTGCTCAGAAGATCGTGTTGCGGTCTGAAGCTCTCCTACAGTCTTGAAGAAGGCGCGTGAAGACCAGGAGAGGCAGCGCAGCCTTTGTCTTTGGCAGTATTCCATTTGCTGCCTGATCAGGAAGTAGCACTAACAATGACAATAAATACTATTCTATTCAGCTGTTATGTATAATGTAATCCTACTTCTGACACATGGACTATATTTTATTGTTTCTGTGGCCTCTTTATGTCTTCCTTACCTTGTGTAATGATTTTATGGGGAAATAAAGGTTTCATTCATTCATTCATTCATTCAAAAGTGACTGTTGCAAACATGTTTTTTTTTATATATTTTTTTATTTTTCTTGTTTTGCAATGTAAATCCTATACAAAAGGAAACTACTACTGAACCAACTGTATTTAGCAGTCCCCACTGTTCAAAATGCCATTGATCCAGGGAAGGAACTCATAAATATCAGTGTAGACATTGGGGAAATTAGATGGATAGGTACATTCCGCGTTTCTGTTAAAGGAGACAATGCCGACAGGAACGCCTTTGCACACCAGCGGACCACCTGAGTCGCACTAAAAACAGAGAATTTGCTTTATTTATAGAATTTGGATAGTAAAATTGTAATCATGTGACCAAGTACCTGGCAGAATCCTTTGGACGTGTTGAATCCGCCGGCGCAGATGGTGCTGTGAGGAAGCAACGCTCCCCATTTCCTCTTGCATTCGGTCAGACTGATGATTTTGACACTTGTTTTCTTAAGGTCATTCACAGGCTGACCTCTGTTGACCACATAACCCCATCCTGCCACTACACAGTATTGATTTACAGAAGATCCAACTGGGTGTTTTGGAAGATCAATGACTTTGACATTGGGGCCTTGAGCTTTTCGAGACAGCTGTAGAAATGTTCAGAGGTAAAAAAGTTACTTATGTCACATTTACAGTTACATTTCAATTCAGGAGAGAGACAACTTTGAGGACAAAAGACTTCCAGATGTCGTAATGTAAAGATCCATTTGGCACGTGCCTGATTGGTATGTTTTGTTTATTCAACGCTGGCGCTGAGCTTTATTTCAATACTTACTTTGAGGAGCATGATGTCGTTGCCCTTCGAGGTCTCCACAAAGGATGGATGTTTGCACTTCTTTGCCACATTATATTTCATATCATTAGAGGCAGAGCTGAGGTGGTGTGTTCCGAGTATCACACTTAAAACACTTGAAGAAAAACCATAGCATGTTAATCACTTTAAAGTTTAAATATTGCCCACGATGATAAATACATGAATAAATGGCTAAATGTTATTCAAAGACATCTTACCTCTCACAGTGAGCAGCCGTTAGCACAAAGTCGTCGCTGACCAGAAAGCCTCCGCATATGTGTTCCTTACTGTTCCACAGCGATGCCATGTGCAGCATCAAATGATCAGGGACGTTGTTTCCATCTATGATCTTGGCCCCATGTCCTGAATGAACAAAGGATAAAATGAATAAATTGCAATTGAGCTGTTTGTGTATGATTTAAGTAGAAGTCTCACCGCTTTGTCCTCCAAGAAGCAGGAAGAGCAGAAGCTTGTGGTACGGCTGCATGCTGACTGTGGTCTGTTGGCAGACTGGCAGGATCCTCAAAAGCAGATGTACAAACAGAATCTGTGCCTCACATCTGATCTTCATCTTATAGGCCCTATAATGTAGGCCAGGTCACAGCGTATCTGGGTCAATTCAGGAGGCTCCTCCCCCTCCTCACCCTCCTCCCCTTCCTCCCCCTCCTCATCCTCCTCACCCTCCTCACCCTCCTCATCCTCCTCACCCCCCTCACCCTCTTCACCCTCCTCATCCTCCTCACCCTCCTCACCCTCCTCCCCCTCCTCACCCTCCTCACCCTCCTCACCCTCCTCACCCACCTCACCCTCCTCACCCTCCTCACCCTCCTCATCCTCCTCTCCTGCACATCCTCCTCCCCTCCTCCCCTTCCTCACCCTCCTCACCCTCCTCACCCTCCTCATCCTCCTCACCCGCCTCACCCTCCTCACCCTCCTCATCCTCCTCTCCTGCACATCCTCCTCACCCCCCTCACCCCCCTCACCCTCCTCCCCCACCTCACCCTCCTCACCCCCCTCACCCTCCTCACCCTCCTCACCCTCCTCCCCCTCCTCACCCTCCTCACCCTCCTCATCCTCCTCACCCGCCTCACCCTCCTCACCCTCCTCATCCTCCTCTCCTGCACATCCTCCTCACCCTCCTCATCCTCCTCCCCCTCCTCACCCCCCTCACCCTCCTCATCCTCCTCACCCTCCTCTCCTGCACATCCTCCTCACCCCCCTCACCCACCTCACCCTCCTCATCCTCCTCACCCTCCTCACCCTCCTCCCCTTCCTCCCCCTCCTCACCCTCCTCACCCTCCTCATCCTCCTCCCCCTCCTCACCCACCTCCCCCTCCTCACCCTCCTCATCCTCCTCACCCTCCTCATCCTCCTCACCCCCCTCACCCTCCTCACCCTCCTCATCCTCCTCACCCTCCTCACCCTCCTCATCCTCCTCACCCCCCTCACCCTCCTCATCCTCCTCACCCTCCTCACCCACCTCACCCTCTTCTCCTGCACATCCTCCTCACCCTCCTCACCTCCCTAACCCTCCTCATCCTCCTCACCCTCCTCTCCTGCACATCCTCCTCACCCACCTCACCCTCCTCCCCTTCCTCCCCCTCCTCACCCTCCTCATCCTCCTCACCCTCCTCACCCTCCTCATCCTCCTCACCCCCCTCACCCTCCTCACCCTCCTCATCCTCCTCATCCTCCTCACCCTCCTCACCCTCCTCACCTCCCTAACCCTCCTCACCCTCCTCACCCCCCTAACCCTCCTCACCCTCCTCACCCTCCTCACCCACCTCACCCTCCTCATCCTCCTCATCCTCCTCTCCTGCACATCCTCCTCCCCTCCTCCCCTTCCTCACCCTCCTCACCCTCCTCATCCTCCTCACCCGCCTCACCCTCCTCACCCTCCTCATCCTCCTCTCCTGCACATCCTCCTCACCCCCCTCACCTTCCTCACCCTCCTCACCCTCCTCACCCTCCTCACCCTCCTCATCCTCCTCCCCCTCCTCACTCTCCTCACCCTCCTCACCCTCCTCTCCCCCACATCCTCTTGTGAACACATCACCCCTGTCCTCAGAGACCGCTACTTGCTTATTATTATTATTATTATAATATGAGCAAAATATAACGTCTCTCATATCAACAATATTTATTTTTTCTTATTTCATTTTTTTTTCTTTTTTTCTTCCAACCATTCAAATTGTAACTGCCACACAAATATCAACAAATTAAGAGTTATGATAATTGAATCTGTTCCAAAACCAGTGCGAGGACGAGATAGACTCTCACTTACACCAACTCAAAACATTTTGGATTGTGAACTTAAACGATGACATTGACTTCTCAACTTTAGCATTGTTAAAATTATGCCCACCTGCAGGGGACACTGTACACTGTATCTTTGTATTTTTGTATTTTACATGATACTATCCTAACCTGAACGCTTTGTAATATTCTGTTCAAAATGTTTTCTGATACTGTTAAGTCTAAGAGGTGGAGCCACAGGTCCCTCGCTGTAAAAAGGAGCCCTACACACCTGTTGACCTGTTTGCACCCTGAAGAAGCCACGTTAGGGCTGAAACGCATTGGGGCGTATTTAAACTTAAAGCCATGTTATAATAAAGGTTTTTCAATAATTTTTCAACAAATCAACAGAGTGCCTTCGCTTTTTGTCTGTTGGAATACTCGACTTATTTGTTTATATAATGTCAATCATCTTAGTGCAATATTCTCTGTCTGTAACAGCGCTAAATAAGAGTGTTACTTTTGTTATTGTTATATAGTATAAGAGTTTTATTAGAGCTTTTCTACAAGAGTGTTTTTTATAAGTTATCTGTTTTGTATTGTTTTACTTCTGTACCTACTTTGTGTTGCAACACTGAAATTTCCTCATTGTGGGCAGATAAAGGCTTATCTTAACTTATCTTAAATTTTTCGCCACAATTTATACCCACATAGACAACTGTTTTTTTCTTTTTCTTGCAACTGCGATATATCTTTGCCCTAATAAACAGAAAAAACTTCAATTAAAGCGAGTGCATCATTATTTCAGAATGCTTTATTACAGAACTGTATATTGCATTGTAAAAGGACAAAAAGGGAGTAATACATCGTCATACATTTGAGTCAATCAGCAGCCGTTTTGTGAGACGGCGTGCGTGATCCAGGGAAGGAACTTAGTCAGGCTTGTGTAAACATTGGGGAAAGTCGGATAGTTACAAATGTTAAAATAATTGAAAGACACAACTCCAACCGCCGCGCCGTTGCAGATCAGCGGCCCACCAGAATCTCCCTGTAAAGCAGACGTTAAAATGATGAAAAATAACAATTTGGCATAATGCTGTGTAGCGCTGCTTACCTGGCAGAATCCTTTGGTTGTGTTGTAACCCCCTGCGCAAATAACTCCGTCTGGCAATTTAACATCAGCTTCACTCCATTTATTTGAACATATCTCGTGATTTATGAAGGACACGTTGACCGTTCTGAGGTGCGTTGCCCCGGGGCCGTCAGTCTTGGTCGAGCCCCACCCTGCCACTCTGCACTGGGCCTCTTCGAACACTTTCTCTGGTTGCTCTGGAAGCGGCACAGGTTTGACCGGGCTGGGTCTTGACAGCTGGACAAAAGTAGAAGTGCTGTGTATTTTGTAGTATTTGAGTGTTTGCTGAGACAGTAATACAGTACTTACTTTGAGAAGCATAATGTCTGAGTCAAGGGCAAATTTAAAAGACGCGTCACATTTCCTGATTCTGTATCTCATGGTGTCATCAACGTTGCTTAGATCGTTGGTGCCAAGGACAACACTCTGTGGTTTGCTGAAAGGTATATTATATAGATATTATATAAAAAGACATGTAGATACATTGTTTTGTAACAGTTTTAACTTTTTTTTTTATATATAATTGTAGAACTCACACAGCTGGATACATAAGTTTGACCAATCGAGTTCAGAAACAAAACATTTCAAAATTGGCTACAGGAAGAAGACCCCTGAAATATTTTCTCTGTATCATGCTGTTAAAGATGGTAAGACCTTAGTATGAGATTAATTGTTATATACCCCGCTTGGACAGGTTCAGGGATATAAAGTATATATTTGTATTATGTTGAAACTTACCCATATTCACAATGAGCTGCAGTGATCACAAACTGGTCACTAATGAGAAAGCCTCCACAGAGGTGTTCCCCACTGCCCGTCTGCAGCGACGCCATGTACTGAAGAGTGTCATCTGGGACGATCTCTCCATTTATGATTCTCCCTCCAAACACTGAAGACACACTCAGGACAAGTTCCCCAGCATAAACTGTTTTACTTAATGGTTTTTCTTACCATTTTGCCTGCGTGAGATGAGGAGAGCGAGCAGAATGAAGCAGAATGCCGTGCGCATGATGAGAACAGAATTAGAAGTCTGGTCTTTGATGATACGCCTATATCAGAGCAGATGCGGCTCTATCAGTGGTTAAGGTTTCATCCTCTCAGTATTAGTACACAGGATGTCACTCAAGATGTGTGACAGTAGGATCCAAGTGTCTTATCTCATAAAGCCTAAGCCTGTTCATTCTTTGCACCCAGCCTGATTTGAGTTATAGCAGTGTAGCTTATCATTTTATACTCTGTGGGTCATCCAGAACCGAGGAGAGTACGAGGGTTAAACTCCTTCACGCAGAGCGGACATGAAGGAGCAGGCTGTTCTATAGTTTACAGGCCACCAGTGAAAAGGCTCGATCTGTTCTGGACCCAAGTTCAATTTTGTTACAGTAGTGGCGTGTTGTGCATATCTGCCCGGACTTGGCCCTCCGAAAAACCTGGCCCTCGGGAAATTATGTTGAATAGCCTTGGTTTAGAGCTACCAAACACAAGAACTTCAGGTAATTTAAGGAGATCTTGAAATAAGTTAAGGAACATTTTACCTGACTAGTGGTTAGTTGAACAGGGCAGTAAACTACTACATTGTCAACATATCAATAGATACAATTTTGCTTTGACCTGCAGTTCTCACTCTCACTGTGCAGTCACAGTGAGTGCAACACCGTCTGGTGTTGTGTTTTCAATATGAGTGAAACTGTTCTCATTCTTTGATACCCATACCACAATGACAGTCATCAGTTTCCATTAGCTGTTTACATTTCCTTTCTTCTGAAGGCTGATTCATATCTGAGGTTAGGTGCTAATAACATTTTAAACTATTGTTTAAATAACGTGTCCCAGTTTCTATTTTCCTGGACCTTGACACCCGTGATGTCTAATTTGCTGCAGTATTTTAGGCTTTTAGAGCATTGAAAAGCATTGGAAGACATGTCTAATGCTGTAGACAGAATTACTGTCTATGACGGCAAAGTGATTGATTTTTAATTTAGCAATATTTGAGTTCCATTGACATTTTGCCCGGTGTATTTTCTAGGGGCACTCTAAATAACGTGTGTGTGTGTGTGTGTGTGTGTGTGTGTGTGTGTGTGTGTGTGCGTGCGTGCGTGTGTATGAATATACATCTAAATGTTTTTCCAAGAATACCCTTGCATGACTTGTAATTGTTAATCTGTCTGAGATGTTATCTCATATGGTCTTCTATCTCACAGTTTTCTCAGAAAAAAGAAAAAAATAGACATCTACAAGATAAGCTAATATATATATATATATATATATATATATATATATATATATCTTTCTTCTTATCTTTCATTTTTTTATTTAATACATTTCTTAACCATATCCGTGACTAAAATTGAGCAGTATTTGATATTCACACAGTAAATGTGCTTGAGTCACAAGTATTTTGAATAGCTTTAAACTAAATCAGAACATTTTAATGAGTTACAAATCTACAATGTTGAAGCAGAATTGTGTTGTGCAATGAAATAAACTGAGGCCCTTTTATTGCTATGGGCATTCAGTGCACACGTTTTGTCGAAGACCCTCTCGCAAACGAGATGCTCCATCTCAAGGGGCTATCCTTAATAAATAAATACATTTCTCAGAGGTCATTCGATGGCGTCAGGCAGAGCCGTTCACCACAAGGAGGCGCCTCTGGACCATGTCGCTCTCCCACGCGCGTAAGAGGTTTGAACTCTGTCCCATTACTACACTGTCCTGTCATAGTCACTTACAGAACATAAGCCTTTTTAGTTTTTGCTCTACCTTCACATGCTGTTAGGTTTAAGTATATTTCTAAAGTTATTTATCTTGAGTTTATTACATGTTTCTATTCTCCTGCTGTTCTTGAACTGTCCGTTGCAACAGCGAAATTTCCCCATTGTGGGATTAAAAAAACAAAAAACAAACACTTCTCTCATTCAACTTACATTCAGGTGTAAGGTTTCTAGTTTTCACCCAGCATTATTATAAACAGTACGGTTTGATTGCAATTATCCAAATCTGAATGCTAGAAAACAGCAGTGAAATAATACAATACGTACTATACACAATACTACCTATGTACTTAATGTAACTAGTTAGTCACTGAGTACTCTAATGCCATAATGCTATTACCACTTCTATAACCACTATTTTCATAATAGCACTATAGCAATACTAATCCAACTATTTTGATATTATACAAATGAGAAAGTAGTAGGAATAGTAAAGACAGTTGTATTGCAGTTGTTTGTATTACTGCATCCCAACTGCACATCATTTGGAAAGAATTGATTAGGGATAGGGTGTGTTCACACTATGTCCTTGTTGGCTTGCTCCCAGTTTAGTGTTGACGTAGACTTGGTTAGATCCTGTTTTAGTCCTGGTCATATCCTGGACTAGTTAAGAGTTAGTTCCAGGTTTAGTCCCAATTTTGATGCAGTGTTGGTGTGAATCCATAGTTTCACTACAAGAACTCTCGCCAATAGCATTTATTATCTGTACAACTTATGTACTATATAAATCAATACTGTAATCTTTCTCACAAATACCAAGTACTACATTATTGCTCTTTCCAGGAGTATAACCCCAGCTCCATGGCACTGGAGTAGTTCACTTGTCATAGCACAACTAAAAGTTTTAATCCAACACAAAACTTCACTATCTGTTTCTTTTCCACAAACTTCGCAGGTAAAAAGAGTTTGAGGAAAACCATCTAGGATCATCAGTGAAAAGTGCTGTGTTGCTCCCAGTGACAGAACACAGGCGTCTGGAGTTGTACTGGCATCATTACCTCACTCAGAATAGTTGCAGGATTTGGAGGGACTCAATCTTTACATAAAGTTGTTTTGAATCTCATAATGCTGTTTCGAAGGGGAACGAGAACCATCTCAAATGAATCTACTCGAACCACTAAATCTCTAAATAATGTCCTCTAAATGATGCTCTTTGATGTATAGGGGAAAAGTTAGAATGTGCAAAAAATGCCACTGCAGATATTTAGCATTGCCAGTCAGAATGTTCATTTGAAAAAAGGTTGTCAGCTTGATAACGTTGTGTAACTCTCTAGAACTCTCTAAAACTCTGGATGCTTGGTAGACATTGCTAAAACTAATTTCAATCTGTAATTCATTTTAAAATTCTGAAATTGTTTCAATGGGACACATGAAGAGGACCAATATTCCTTTGGGGACAATAAAGTGTACCTTAACTTTAAAGCCGATTTACAATAGTATATGGTATTTTAGAAACCAAATAATGTTAAGTGCAAAAGTAATTTGCAGGTAGATCCACCTGTTTAACCATACACGGTTAATGTATGATGTAGTGTACTCGTAGATAAACGAAAGAGCACCATAACACACTGGCCTTACCCCCTGTGGCTGGCACAGCTGCTGGCATCCAGAGAATGCCCAATGCCCATGAGGCTGAACGTCCTGGCTCCACATACCTGTGTCCAGGGGAGTCGTGTCCTGTGTGCCACTCAGCAGCTCTGCCCGTGTGGAGAGAGTGGATTTAGATGTGGACACTAATCCAGTCAGTGATGAGAAGGGCCAGACTGAAGGCTACAGTGAACTGCCACACTATCAACGCGCCACTCTCTGGGCACACACTACTGCTGCTTCAATCTACTTCAAAGGTTCCATCAAAAGTACTGTTTTTATTTACAAAGATTAGATGTTGATAAGTCAGCAAAATCACATATTTCCTTCACGTTCTGCCGAAATAAACAAAACATTTGCAGGTTGCAATAGGTTGTACCCTGTGCTATAATCACTTGGTGACCGTTTGTGACTTCCCCGACTACGTTATACAGATTTTAATTCACAGTAATTTACTGATACCAACACTCAGCACAACGCATCCTTCGTCATCTCTTTGGCTCATTTCATTTAGCATTACTATAACTTGGGCTGTTTTTGTAACAAAACAAGGCCTAATCCTAAATTCGCAGAACTGTGAATGTGCCTCCAACAAATGGCAGACAAATGAGGAGGATTAGCAAAGCCCTGTGAAAGAGTGAAAGGTTTGCCATTGATCTACGGTGGTCCGGCTCCCTTTCACCCCACTGGGTAAGAGCATACAGGCCACTCCACAGCCCCCTAGGCCACCGAGGGACACACAACAGCCACAATTAGTCTCAGGACCTGTAATGGCAATTCAATAAGCGCTTTAAAATTGTGCCTTAGTCTGTCTGCCACCCCGCCGCCCCCTCCCGTCCATCCCATTTGGGTCGACATACATAAGATTGGTATTATGAGTGGCGAGGGGAGCTTTTTTCCCTACCCACCACAGTTCTTTTCAGCTGCTGAGAGAGAAAATGGCCACACAGGGTTTCAAAGGTTTCAGAAGCTGTAGTTTGTTGTTGCTGGAGCCGCATGACTTGTGCCCCTGTAGATTTTGGCGAAGGCTCCCCAAATTGGAAGTTTTTTCTGTCACTCAGCTGCAGTTTTATCTCCTTGTATATCTTTGAGCATATTTCACTGCTGATACTGAACTTGTAGTTACATTTTTATAATTGAAAATGTTGGTTTAATGATACATGGACTCTCAGGACCAGCCGGACAAACTCAAATAGAGACAGAATGTGGAATGCTTAGCGATGATATGCTTAGCAGGCAGCATAGGTGTAGCTTTTGCAGAGATTCTGAGAGTTTCAGTCTGGATTTCCACTTAAGCTTCCTTACTGTTTATAAAACTTACTTGTATATATTGCTATATCATTATATAATGGGCAAAGCAAAATACTAAAAGTATAAAGGTATTTTTTAAAGAACAACATATACAAACTACATTTGAATTCATATGGGTCCCTGAACATCTTTACTCATCATCATTGAGTGACTTGTAGATTGAACACCCCCACTTTCAACTCATTTGGGACATTCCACATTATTTTCCAGTGTGTTAGAGTTTTGTTTTGTGATCAAAGACTGAAGCTTTTGATCGGGACTTCCAAAGGTTTGGGCTTGTTTGGCTGGAGAGTGCACTGACAGGACAGTGGTAGATAATTACAGCTCCCATTTAGTGTCCCAGGAACTGGCACCAGCACCCCGCTGCACCCGCAGGCCAAAGAGGAGAAATAAGATTCTTGGAGGGTTTAAAAAGAAGGGCAGAAGTAGAAGAAATAATGGCTTCTGATGTTGAGGCGAATAAATTACAAAAATATACAATGAGTAAATTCTGTTTTCTAAAATTTAACTATAAAGCTTTGGCTTGTCGGTAGTTTGCAGTATTATCATCAATATACAGTATACCAGTCTGTTGCTGCGTGGAAGGAGCTGAACTGAAAACCTTCTAAACCTGAGCTATCTCCCTCTGAGGGATGGAAGAGAGAGGGAAGAAGCTCAGTCACCCTGGGGAAGCTCAGAGCAGAGCTGCTGCTCCACAGTGAAAAGTCAGCTCAGGCTGTTTCACAATTGAAAACGTGCTGTTCTATTAATAATGGACTAATCTAGAGTATAATTGAGGTGTGTTAGTAATTCACACAAATTAATATTATGGATTTGTAACTGCTTTGACGTGTATTATATTCGATTCACCTTCAGCACACAGTGTGTGTGGATTGCAGCAACAGCTCTTTAAACCTCTTTAGTTGCGCTTGTGTGGCCCAGCAGTCTGAGTGCACATGTGCCTTTTTACAGTGGTCTCACACTTTGACAGAGTGTGGCCTTTCTTCTGCAGTCTAACCTTGGTTCAAGTGGCCTCCTGTCTCCCTGCAGGCTCCGCCTCTGTGTAAAGGCCCTGTGTGTAGTGCATAAAATCGACACAGGGAAGTCCTCAGCATTAATGCCCATCATGCTGTGAGCTGTGCCATGATTATAATGAGGCTGTTTGGGTCAAAGATGTGGTAAAAATGTCATTAAATGAACAACCACGCAATCATATAAGCATCGTTATTCTGCATTTGTTTTTATTGTCAAACTCAACAAAAACCAAAGCACTCAAATTGCTGAATTTGAAACTTGATTTTGAAACAGTACTCTGGAAACAAAACAAAAAAAAAAGTTTCTGTACAAAAATACTGGAAGATTATGGGAAAGCACTGTACCGTAAAAGTGCAAGCAATTTTACTGTATGTTTTTATCACTGTGCATCACAATATTGTACATTATATTCTGACCAAGCTGATGCATTTGTTTAGTGTACATACTGAAATGTATAAGCAGATAGTTTACCACTGTTCTTCTATCAATCTAATATCAATGTACACAATATTCTCCCTTTTTACAGATCAAGGAAAATGTTTTTAATATATTATGTTCTATTAACAACAGTCCTGTTAGGGTTAGTCAAACTAAACCATGCACAAACATTAACATTGCTGATATTTGGAATATGAAATGTCAGCCTAGCTGAATGACTATATTAGATGAAACATGTATTATGTATTATGTATTATGAGTATGAGTTGTACAATGAATGATAGCTATACACGGAAGGCAAGACTTAAATGACTGCTTAGTTTTAGTATTGTTAATTATATCTTGTACAAGGATGTATTCAGTCCCACTTGTTTTGCAACCAGGATTTAGAGTATGTTCCAGAAATAGTCACAGTTAAGTGGTTTAAGCACTTTACTCAACGGTAGCCTGGTTAGCCTTGGTTGGAATGACATTTAACACAGAAAAGAAAAGGAGTACACGTCGTGGCAGAATAAAGTCTACAGAGGATCAACCCTGCCATTTTTGACAGACTTATATTTACTGAAGTTGAAGAGTCTGTTGGGCTCAGCATGTTACTGAACTGTATACTCTGTAAAGCTTCATACAATAGGCTACACACTAATGGGCAGTAACAGTTGTCAAGCCTGAGCGTAGCTTAACTTATGTCACACTGAAGAACAATTCGAACTCAAAGGAAATAACTTAAACATTTTGACTAACTAAATCCATGTTATAAAAACAAATATACACAGGGGAACAGTAGTCCGTGATGAGCAGCTAGGAGGGGAGCATGGGCAGGAAGTGAGTGGATGGGTGCCTTCTCCGGGCCTTGTGACCTCTCCTGGGTTTCCCTCGCCCGTTCAGAGACACAAACATCTGCCGCCCACCGTGTTTCCAGCGCAGAGAGGCGTACGTGTTGTATCCGTTCTCCTCGATGCGCTCCTTGAACTTGCAGCTCGGGTTGTACTTCACCTGTGGACAGAGGTAAGAGTTTAAAGGTGTCTCTCCATGGTGAATCTATAACTACTCTTTCCACTGCTGCGGTATACAAAGCTCAAGGGAAGAGGGCAAAGGTTAATGTCTGTGGATGTAGTAAAAGACCACCAGGTACATTTCTTTGAATATGCTTTAATTCATTTTTACACTATGTTCCTTTTGGTGGAGAAAACTGTTACTTTTTTATAAACATATCTTTAATTTTGTGCCCCAGTATTGTCAAACAATCCAATAAATAAACCCCTCCTTTCAGTTGAAAGTTACATGTTTTTTTTAAGAAAGAAGGGCTTAAACTTATCTTTGTCAATCTTTGGGGTCAAACCAACAGTGGAGAGTGCACACTGCTCTTCCATGGGTGGTTACCAGGTCTTATCAGCCTCTCAAAGAGTCTTGACAGATATTGCAGAGACAAGAGCTACTGCTGCATTCCCTTTTCCAGATCCGTATCTCTGTGCTATAATGAGCCCCCTTTGAGATATCATCAGGATAGTAAAGGCTTGGCAGGATTCACCTGAATTTTTCTTGTTACTGAGGATTCATAACACGGGTTAAGTTGCTACAATGCCTTGATGAGTGATTCTCTGTGACCTGGTTTATTCCATATTTAGTCTTGCATTTGTCCTGGTATTGTCAGTGTCTTAGTTTGGTCCTGTTATGTTCCATGTTTACCTGGTTTAGTTCAGATTTAGTCCTGGATCTGTTACTGTAGATTTTTGCTGTTGCTCTTGCTGGCTGCTTTTATCTTTTTATACCTAAATGTACTAAAGGTTCAGTACCCTTCATATACCCCAGGCTTTATGCGTGGCTGGTCTCTACAAAGTACTGTGATTAAGTTTGAAAGCTTGCTGTGCGAACAACAAGTGGCAGATGGCACGCACACTTTAAAGACGACCCAGCTGGCCTCTTTGTCATTGTTGCTTTTCTTTTCTCCGCTATATTTTGACAGAGAACAAGCTGCAGGTATCATCAGGACCGGCTCAGGTATACTGGCGTGATTGATAGCAACCATCAGACCTTAAACTAGACCGTGGGGATTCCTGGGATTTCTCTCCACTCTGCTAGAAATATCAGACATAGTTCTGGTTCGAGTAAGCACCCATTTGGGACCTTGGGAACATCCCTGTCCCCTCCCGTGTCGACCAGGTTGTGAACTCACCGATCCGAAGAGCGTGCCTTTCTTGGACATGGCTAAGTACAGGCCGGTGCTGACAGATTTGATGGCAACAACCCCAACACTGACTGATCGGATTTCCATCAGGCCTGCAAAATAAAAGGGAACAAGTGTCTGGGTTAGGAACATATGGCTCTGGGAGTTTCCACCATCAAAAGACACTGTGGCATTAGCGAGTAGAAAAGCAGACGGCCCTGCACACATGAGAGAAGAGGCAGGACACAGCGGACATGCAACAGAGGCATGAGAGAGAGAGAAGGAGAGGTCCTCTGTGAGTTGTCAATCAATAATCTAATCAATACAAAAACTAGTATCGAAATTAGATACTCATTCGAACAAGTATTGTAAGTGAAAAAAGCAAAACACATAAACAGGACAAAATCTAACTTTTCCTGAATAGTTTTAGAAAAGTCTTGATCTATGTCTATATTATTTCTCTTGTTAATATATGTTATCTTTCTTTCGAACTCCAGTTTATAACATTTTAGGGTGTGACTCTGCTACAGCTCATTGCTGTAGTCATGCTGGTCCCAAGCCTGGATAAAATGTGTTGAGTTAAGAAAGATACAGTAGACTAAGGCAAATTAAAATGCAAATCACTTCCCACATACAGTAAAAGCAGATTATGCACTTCATTCATTCTGTTCAGAGTATAGGTTCATTATATGTAAGATAAGGAAATATTAATGATACTGAAGTTGTTAATTTGGATAAGTGAAATATGCATATTGAGTATGTCATCAAAATAAACCATAAATAATTGCACTTATGTGATCCATTTAACAATCCAATAATTTGTTGAGCAATACTCAAATGTATATAGCGCATAGCAGAGATTGAGAACAATAAAAAATAAATGCTCAATTTAATCCAACTTGTATTCAAACAAAAAAACATTAAAATAAATCAAATCATTTAAATGAAATAAAAGACATAGAGAACAACACAACTTAAATTGTGTTAAAATCAGAGAATGAAAGTGGGTTTAACCACCAAAAAGGCCGGCTCCTGGTTTTAAGTCTCGTTTTAGGCACAAACTCTGATATTTAGGAATTAATAAAAGCTGTACAAATATGACATATGAGTTTGGTGGGATCTTGTGGTAAGTGTCAAGTTGCAGTTTGTGAAGAAAAAGTTAAAACGTTAAGGAAAAAATGACTGAATCCCTGGCCTATTCCATTGATATACAAATACAATTTATATTCAACGTACACATTTTTCTCACAATTTTTCTGCGTATCATCTAAAAAAATGAAGGTGCTATAATTTGACAAATCCATAAGTCCTATTATGTAATTGATATAGAGTTAGGGCCCTTGTTTACAATATTGTTGCTAGGTAACATTTGTGGAATGATCGGATGCTCATGTCAGGAAGTACAATTATAAACTTCATCAAAATGTTCAAGCTGGAGAATAAGTTTTTTTCTTTTTTCAGAAAAAACACTATAATCATGTTCACTACATTTTAGTGAACTGTGTAGTCTAACATGTCATGTGCACCAACATGAGTGCAGACGTTTTCTTTGGTACAGTGCAGTAATACTGCTTATAATAATGCATTATTGAGTAATGTATTACTCAAGTCATCGCTTCCATTAACATGGAACACTTCCAAATGACACAATGCCTCTACTCTTTATACACTTAATTAGCCTAGTTACATAACATGTGTCTGTGATAAAAAAGTGTCCCTCCCCAGATGTGACACTACATCCTAATCATACCCGGTTGTTTATTGACAGACATAAAACCTGTGCGTGCACTCCACTTATCCAATGCTTAAAAGCCCCTAAAAGGTTGTAAAAGCTTTCAGACATGTTGGTTAATTGTATCCTTTGCTTTCTATCAAACATAAAGGTGCACACATGTGGTGGTTTCACTGAGACGTTGTTTGGGTGATGATCTGGAGCTGCTGAATAGTGGCTGATTACATGCCATGCTTCTTTATCAATATCCTTTTCTGCCCACTTACCTCTTCGAAAATACCCTCATGTGGTTGGCTATCTAATCAGACCATAAAATCTTCTCGTTACACCCTTCTAAGCCTGGAGTGTTCAGAGGGAAAACCTTTTACCCAAAGTAGCAAACCACGGTTGGATGTTTGTGCTTGTTTTGGAAATGTGGTGTAAACATGGAGCCAAAGGTGCGAAGGTGAAGGTGATCTGACACCCGTGCAAAATCAGGCAGCATGTGACCCCTGCAAACATGTTTCATAGGATTTACATGCATTATAATGTGTGCTTCAAATGTATATCAGCCACCACATTTAATTTAAGATAAAGTCACAGAAGAATTTCTAATGGCATATTCATTACAAAAACACTAGAGATATAGATCCAGGGTAGAATCCAATACAATACAGCTCTTAGGCCTTGGTTGTGTATTACCACTTATTCTCAGCGACTGAGATAGACTCTAGCCCGAAGTGAGATACAGCCCAGAGTTTGACCAATAATTGGGAAATTAATTTCTTAAATCGCAAATTATTTGGAAGAAGAAATTAAGAAATTAATTTCCAGATAACAAATTATTATCAACTCATATTGACCTAATATAGACCATTTGCGTTATCCACACCACTTAGAAGTAGCTTAGAAGTACTTAGAGAGAAGTCATTACTGCAGTAGAACATGTATGCACATAAAATAGATTAGTAGTAAAACATATTTCTCATTCCTAAACTGACATTAAAAGCAATTTGAATTTTCTTTGTAAAGCTGAATTGTTCAGGGATTTAGCATTAAATTCTGGGTAAGTGAGTAGCCCGACACCCGTGCACTTTCTTAACAGTTTTATGTTGTTTTGTCCACATCTTGAGCTCACACTTGACCAAAGCCATAGCTCTTCTAAAGAGGACAGCTGCTGATACCATCAGGCAGTTAGTGCTGGCCTCTTGGATCACATCAGAAGACCAAGACCTACACATCTGCTGCTGCCATCACTCGGGACATGTTTGAAACTCTTCACAGCTCTGAACATAGGCAGTCATGCTTCCCGCGTGAGGTCATCCTCACGCACAGACACAGTACAAAGAGGAGACGGAGGAGAAGGTAAACAAACACACTGTTGAGTGTCTTTCTTCTGCCACAGCTGCAGGGACAGGGGAATGCCACAGCGCATCCAGGTATCAACCCAGCTGCACCCCCATCGTGCAGCGCTGCCTCTGATCCTCACAGGAAACTTTAACACTTTGATGGCAGTCTCCACTTTACAAGCTCTGTGTACAAACACGGCCGGAGCGCTGGTGGCACCTGGAGCGTGCAAAACAAAACACTCGTTAGCCCAAGGCCAACCAGCGATAGGACCTTTGCTAGGATTTATGAGCCATTAGTCCAAGCCAATGAAAACCGCTGGTTCCTGAAAGTGGTGCCAGTAGAAATGGCCAATATTTCATGTGCTCTAGGCGTGTTTGAGACAAGATTTTGTGACAGATGAGAAGGGTGTGATTTTTTTTTAACTTATATCCTTGCCTCTTCTCTTAATGTTTTACTTTGCTGCCAGCAAGTCAACCCTGGTTGAACTACCAGGTTAAAAAAGGTTAAACAGATAAACAAAAAAAAACTGCAAAAGATGATTGGATGAGAGGAATGGACTTTCATACGGAAGAGACACCAGTCAGATCCACGGAAATCCCAGTCTCACTTTTTGTAAAACTACTCTACTTTACTGACTGTAAAAACTCACCAAGTATAAAAGTCACAATGCACAACAACTAATAATAATTTGCAATACATAAGCAACAGCAAAATTATTTTATAATAGATTTTTTTCTGCCACAGATTAAATATAAATTACATTCAAAACATCTTTCCTTTAATCACACCACATAAAACACCACAAAGTGTATCGAGCTCGCTTTTGTGTTCAAACACTATCCAAATTACTTCCGAGTGGAGGACCACAATGGGGACAAATTAATTCTTTGAGAGACAAAGGTGAATGTCAGTAGCACTGATATCCTGCTGTGGAAGTGCCACCGCTGGTCCATTGAACCTTTGAAAAAAAACGACGTATTTTTGATTCCTATTTGCCGTGGTAAGATCTCTTAACCTTTGACATGTTTGGCTGGGAGTGTCAAAAAGCCCCAACTATACATGTGTAGTCAAGTGTGAATTTACCATTTATTTAGCTTCTATTGGATTTTTAAAAGCTTGTGCTTTTTACTCTTTCCTGGTATTATCCACGTTTTTGGACTTCTGCCCACCGTCAGATCATTCAAGCCTTTTCTGACCTTGAGAAAAAGAAAAGAACAAGTGGGTTCTTCATTGTCTGGCTAAAGAGAAAAGGGTAGAAAAGGATGTGTGTGTGTGTCTGAGTGTGTGTGTGTGTGTGTGTGTGTCTGAGTGTGTGTTTCTGTGTGCATTTGTGTGTGTGTGCATTTGTGTGTGTGTGTGTCTAGGTGTGTGTGTGTGTCTGTGTGTGTTTGTTTGTGTGTGTGTGTGTGTGTCTAGGTGTGCGCGTGTGTGTGTGTGTCTGTGTAGGTTTGTGTGTGTGTGTGTGTGTCTCACCTGAGAGAGGTATTCTAAAACCATTGTGTCAGATTTACAGAGTCAAGCCTGAACGCTAACTCAGTGCCTTTTCAGAGCATGGTGTGAGTAAAGGTCTTCTGACAGGGGGCAGTTGATAATCTGTGACCACTGCAACAATAATAATAGCAGCAATACACATCAAGAAGATTTATCACAAAGTTATATATATTTTTTAAATACATAAAAAATGCAATACGGATTTTTGTCTATTACAAATGATCATCTCGAAAGTGGGTAAACTCCGGTCGCTGGTGGCTAATTTCCTGGGCGGTCCACTTGAGCGGCCCTCCACGGCTCAGTGCTCGACTGGGGCCGATCCTGGGAAGTTGGGAGTTCCTGCTGGGCTCCTGCTCCTGATTGACATACCTTTTCAATTATTTCACAGTTTGCTTGGTCTTTAAATGAAGAGGGCCTTGTTATTTTTTTCCTTCTGCCCTCCTTTTCAAAATACAGGCTTTTCATGTCGGTTCTGGGCCGCCGGGCCTAATGGCTGTGACCAGCACCTTTGATCTGCCTTGACCCTCTTGAAGGCCTGGTCTCAGGGAAAATGGACGCCCGAGTTTATCAGTACAGACAATAGCAACATCACTCACTACTGCTTTAAACACCTTCGAGTATTATTTACCAGGAGAAGCTGCACTACACTGGAAGAACCAAAGCTCAGATTTATTTTACAGCTGGCAGGGTAAATAGTTATTTAATAGAAAATAAGGTTAAAATTTCCCCTGTAGGGAATTTTGTCCTCCGCACCCGCATTTAATGCCACTGATGCATTAGGTGCAGTGGCCTCTGCAGCATCTAATGACTCATCTGCATCTTGAACTATGCTTGGTTGTGACTTAGCTATTGTGCCTGTTTTAGATTGATGTGGGAACTGGAGTATACAGTGAAAACTGTTCCAGACATAGGACTACTCCTATGTCTGGATGCATTGGGAGAGTCCACACAAAAAGCCATTTATGACTTAAGAGATTACTGGTCCCATTGTAGTTTGAACAAAACACAAACAGGCCAAAAAAACAAAATGACTAATTTAATGTACTATTGATAAGAAACATACATTAGGTTTTGAGTAAAAAAAAAGTTAATATTTGTCTCATATTTGATAAGAGACATTTAATACAGGTCGATGATCTCATAGATATGAAAGCGGATCGTCTGTCTGCTCTTGAATACCGCAGTGCCATTGAGACAGGAAGAGATCACTTACAGGAAAGAGCTGTACAGACTGAGGTGCATATTTCTATACATCCGACTTCATTCAGAAACTGAATTTGATCAGCAATCATAATTCTTATTTAACATGAAAACAGTATAGTGAGCCAAAATGTCATGATGAGTGATTGTGTTTATACCTGTGCCTTGTGACTTGCCTACACAGACAGTTCTTATTTTCAGAATCTCAAACCACTTTGTGACTTGACCAAAAATAGATTTGAAATCCAAACCAAAGAATCTATTTTTTTTTTTTTTTTGCAAATATGTATTTGGCTCAGTTTCTCTTAAGTGAAGCAGATGAGCTCCACTTTGCAGACTGCACTTCACTTAAATCACATCTTTCCTACCCTCAGCCAGGGTCAGCCCTCTCCCATCAACACTGGGTCACATGTATCACGCCTATAACTGTCACTGTGCAGAGGTTATTTATTCTTCCATTACTGGCGGCTCAAGAATGTCTGTCTTGAGGTAAAGGAGAGCAGATTCACACAGTTTCAGTCTGAACTGAAAATAATTGTTCTTCACACATGTAAGGAATCACTGCTTGGAGTAGTACAACAACATAAATACTTTTACAGAACTGAAAATAATTGTTCTTCACACATGTAAGGAATCACTGCTTGGAGTAATACAACAACATAAATACTCTTACAGTCTCTAGAGAGCAGATAAAAGTAATTTATAGTATTCAAACAGTTACAGGTAGGTGTCATGATGAGCCCTTATCTACTATTTGCCAGGTAAATCCACTAATAGAGGGGTAAAGCAGACCGTTTAGCTCAGTACAAGCCTAAACGCAGGTCTTTGAACCAGTGAACAGCCACATGGCAGTGATCTATTGAAAAGTGACTCCAATGCTCCAGCGACAAGAAGGGACATTCTCACACACACAATCCTGAGGCTGGTCCTCTTTCAGGGCTGCACTCGGCCTGTTACCCCCTCCTTTTATATGGTACCACTGGAAGAAGTACTCCAGGGATTAACCCAGCCAGGTCTTTCAAAGGCCATTAGAGCAAATTACAGGTATCTTGTTACCAGAGTGCTGGGACAGGCCAGGTGAGGGGCGCAGAGGCCAGGCGGGAGTCCAGGGGTCAGCCTGGGACAAAAAGACAAGGCCACCCTGGGCCCCTCTCTATCACAGTGTCTCGCTGGCTCCACAAACTTAGACTAACATCAATGAATGGCTCACTTGATGGGACCTCAGAGACATTGTCTCAGCACCGTAACTTTAGCCCTTTTTCACAAGATCCCCCACCAACCCCACTCTGTCTCCCCATCCCACTTTTTTACTGATGTAGCTACAATTTTCCTTGTGTCCACCCATTCTTTTTATAGAATTTAAACTGAATAGTGACATAAAATATGACTTATTGAATATTGAATCAAACCATGCACCAACTATATGATTCACTTCACTAAAGGTTCTCTGCATGGATCAGCCACAAGTTTCCTTAAAATTCTGACATCATTCTTTCATTTACATTGAAATGCACAGCAGCACGGCCCTTGCTGTGCTCTGTCAGAGTATCGGTATGCTGCCAGCGTGAGACTGATGCTGCTGATAAGACAGGAGATGGCCATAGGGAGTTCCGCATCCTGCCATTTTCTCTGGACACACATATGCGCTCCTTGGCACACACATGCCCAGGGGCCACTTGTGCCTGCCACACTCGCCCTGTCCCAACTGTGGATGACAATCTAGTGAAGGAGCTGCGGAAGTGTTTCATTAGCCAATTACTGCTGCTAGATAATGCCTACGTTCCCACAGTCCACAAGGCCGGGGGGTCAAATGTGACCAATTACCCTCCATCCCTTCACGGGACAGATAGTCCGTCTGATATGTCCCCAGACAGACTGACCCAATCACCACACACGGAGACACATGGACTTGGACCTGAGTGAAAAATGCATCTGGTTTCCAAACCTCTTTCTAAAGACCACCACGTTCAACATCAAACCGCAACGCTTCAACCTGTGTGTGTTTAATCCTCAACCTGAACCTTCCGTCCTCTGATTGTCTGTAATTAGACATCACTCTGTTCATTAGGGACCTCCCTGACTCTATGCAGAGGGCACAGACCCTCTCTGGTCAAATCCCAGATTAACGACTGGGTTGGGGCAACACTAAAGGAGAACCTGATGCTGAGTGTCTGTAGCAAAGAGGTGGTCCTGTGTATTGAGGTAGCGGAGGTGAAAGAGGTTAACGAAGCCCCCAGCATGTTCTCTGGCTGTTAGCGTGTGTCTATGTGGAGCTGAGGGGCTGCAATCTAACCAACAGTAGGCCTCTTCTTTAATCAGGCAGGTAAGGAAGAGAGCCTCCAAATCATACATCATATCCGTTAAAAGCAAACAGCAAGTTTTCAAATGCTTGACAGACATTTAGGAGCAGGTCAGACCACCAATAGCTCAGTAACCCATGACAGCTCCACGTTCTTGGTAGAGGTGCATAGGTGGTACAGCAGTACGTAAGAGCTAAAGAAGTCATGCCCCATGTGCCACCAAACTGTCTGATGGTCGGCATCATGATTACATTAATACAATAAAATAACAATAATTTAAATAAAAAACGTAACCATCAAAATCATGTGGACCACCAAAGAGCCCATGCGTGTGGTTGCCAGAACTACATTTTTGCATAGGGGTCAAATGCATGAGAACAAATATTCTTTGTAGACAGAGCATGAAGACAAGCACCAAAGTAATACATCTTAAAAGTAATACATTACATGACTGCCATTTAAGGCTTTCAGTGCAGACAGGTTTCATGATGCGCAGCGAGACACTAAATATTGTCCATGACCTGGAGCTGCCCCTTATTTTCATTATTAAAATGACAGGGGCAGACGGGGGTGACAGAAGCACAAGCCTCTGTCAGAGCTGTCACCTGCTCCACTGGTCAAAAGGCCCTGAACCCAACTTCAGCCCTGCAGATGAGAGTAAGAGAGTGCATGGGGAAATGAGACGCTATACTTTTACATTCAGACAAATCTGGTGTTACACTGAAAATACTTAATATTAATATCAATCTGTAATGTATATATCGGTAACACACACACACACACACACACACACACTCTCTCTCCAGGACTAAATAGTGAAGTTCTATTAAAAAATAAAATCTCTTAAAATAACATAAGTCTATAAGTGATCTCACATATGTTTCCTATATTACAATATGATCATTATAATGGTTGAAGGTGGTCTGAATGGTCTCGTACATCACACATTGGGCCACCCTCTGTGTGGTAATCAGGAGCATGTCTTCTTCACATGTGCTACACACTTGCTCTATACACACATGCCTATAGTCCGCTTCCTTTATCAACTTTGGGCTTCTTTATTCTGGACAGTTGCTTGCAGATTGTGTTTTTGTGGGGGCTTGCTCCAAAGGCACTTTTACATCTTAAATAATAGCGGTGTTTGATTAAAACTTGTTTTGTTTAATGTTAATATACACAATAACAGTTTAAAGCTGTTAAGCATGTTAAATGTTCAAGAAAATATGCTTGTCATTGCACTTGATCTGCGGTGACACACATTGGGCTTTTTTTTGTGGGTTCCTTGTTTTGCGCTATTTTTAAGTACCAGTAGCTTGTTTCTCTATGAAAACCCTGGCAACCCTGACAGGTTTGCTAATGCAGGATCACACACAGGCCTGCAAGCACATACGTTATTCATCAGAGAAGGCCACGCACATATTTTTCACATTATTGGGTTCACTTTAGTCTTCACACAGGCAGTAGTCTATTTACAATATTACACAACAACGCCTTGGCCAGAGCATGTACATAATAAATCTAAAGTGATCCGTCTCAGCCTTCTGGGATGCATGCACAATGTAATGCACCTACGCTTTAAATGCACAGTCCATTTACTTTCGAAGGAAATAGCTCACACAACCTTTTTAATTATTCATTTCATTATTTAGTTTAAATTTAAAAAGAAAAAAACTAAATATGATACTGTATAATTAAAACTGAGTAGTTGAATGTTGACAGTCTCAGCAGGCTGTACTTTAGTTTTTAGACATTATCAAAGATACAATTACAAAAAGCATGATGCAACTGACTAATATTAAAAAAGAAAAGAGCAGTCTTTAGGGCAACAGGTGCAATACATTCATGCTCTTATTGCTTCCCTTTCTGAGGCTCAGGAAGGTTCACCTGTGCTGCAGTCACACGGCTGTGGCTGCTCAAGAGATGCTAGGATCACTCTTTTTCCATCTCTCGACACCATGGTTTCTCTTTCAGTAATTTATTCATGGGCCAGTGGCTACACACTTTTCAGGGCATGGTGTCTGGCTCACTTTAAGCAGGAAGGTGAGTGCTTCTAAACAATGCCATTAATGTCCCGTGCTTACATTTCCAGGTTCTCTTAGAATAATAAAGAAAATCTGTGCACAATTTCAGGTGTGAGACTTGATATAAAAAGTTGTCTGCTTCTCTGGGAGTTTGGCAGATACGCCGCTAGTTGAGAGATTGACTGTTCTCATGTGATCTGGTTGTACTCAATGACCACCTTTACAAAACCTTTAAATTATAGCACAAATCTTCTTTAAATGAGGAAAATGACGAACAAGGATAGTTGGTTTTGCCTCCTTTCTAAAAGTGCTAAGTTTAGAATACATGCAAACTGAGCTGATGTGTTCAATTTCAAATATCCTAATTCGTAACATGTTTTCTTTTAAATGAGAGATTAGAGCATACACTCACTTCCTCAAGAACTGTAGCCACACCAATTTTAGTATAGCAGTTTTACAAGCCATGCTCCTTCCTATACACATGAGACCGTATGTCTTCTTCACACCTACAGAATGTGCAGAACAGTGGGATGTGTGACTGGGGCCAGCCTCAATAAACCTGCTCATGAACCCAGTAAATCCATTGACAAGCTGGATGCTGCAAGCCAGACGACTACTATGTTTCTGAGCCACCAGTTCTTATCCATTCATGGTAGTAAAGACTGGATTATTATTGACCAATGCTAAATACATTTTAGTTGTACATTTTACTACTATTTAAAGTCTAATAAAACATACTAGATTCCTTCAGTATTACCCATTTACTGCCATCTGAAACTACCCGACTCTCAGTTGAGACGACCCAGAGCAAACCTTGCATAATGACTAATGAGCAACGGGAACCAGTCCAGCACTTCTCCAGTCTTTAATTTCCACCTCAATACTGAGTAGAGCACGCCCCAGTCCTGCTGCAGCCTCATTAACATGTGCATTCTCCTCTTTCTGAACAGCTAGGACATCCTCTGTCCAGGTGCGTCCCTCCTCAGGCCCTGTTCTTCCTGTCATCCACATTTGAGCTCTCCCAGGAGTAACACTGAGTCATCGCTGGGAAGAGACCCAAAACGTAATGTCTTTAAATTCACTCGACAAAAAGACCAATGTTTGGTCTTCAATTGAGCCTAAATTCAGTGTAAAACTCTAGATGTAATTTAATTATTGACTGCATCAGTGCCAAGATACACAGAGTAAAGCCTATATTTATATTTATCTTTGGAGCTGTATCCTAATTGGTTGTAAAGATGATAGCGTAGAAATAAGTTGTAAAAAAAAAAAATGCAAGGCAGATAATGCATTATCTTTGAAGACTCTGGTAACTTCATAATTCCCGCAATGTTGCAGATGCAAATGATTATAACACACCACTTCCTCTTACTGACCTGCGATTCCACAAAATACAGGTCCATTTATTGTGGCAATAGTGAAATTTACTAGTACAAAAATTTGATGTTTAGTTTTTTTTACTTTTTAATTTCATGTCTTCATAAATGAGTGGCATTTTCCACTGTTAAAATGTATTAAAATTATTTTCACATCATATTTCATTTGTGGGTTTTTTCCCCTCTGTGAACCTCGTCCAAATTGAATAAGCTGAAGAAAGGTCTCTTCAAACTCTGAGATGTTGCACACCATGAGAAAGTTGGTAAACACAACACGCCCTGGCACTGTAAGATGTAAGACCAGCCTCATGGTTATTTCCTCAGGGTGAATTGGCTGTCATAATCTGGAGCATGCAAGTGTCATACGCCTGTAGTCACACACCCTTTAAAACAAAATCAAACATCAAGTAAAATACTGCACTTTTAAACGCAAAATGAATTAGCTCTCATAAGAAAGGTCCTTAAATGTCATCATATTTCCTGCTGTAGTTCTGCAGTAAACCCAACTAAAAACTCATGTTGCAGTATTTTGCATTTTGCTGCTATAGATTGAGCTTTGGGCGGGACAGCCCACACAGTTGTGCTGTCCAATTAACAACCATGACCGATGACCTGGGACAGGATATGATGCGTACCTACCTCTGGAGCTTTTCTAAACACTTGGGTGTGTTTTTCCTCTAAATTATTTTATGCTCTAACCATAGGTAAAAAGTAAAACATGTTGTCTTTATGTCCCCCTCAACCCTGTTTACCCCTTCTGATGAGAGTGTTTGTGAACCTCATGAATACGTATTGGTATTGATAGAAGTAATGTCAATTCTGCCTTTACATACAATCTATCTAGTTTATCTCTAATAATCTAAAAGTTGTTTTTTATGAGAACATTTTAAATAAATCAGAGAATAAATCAGTTTTTCCCTATTACTCATCTAAAAGTCTATTTAACTCACTATAAGCCTGACTATTTCACTGCCACTTGTTTGACCCTTGTCTTATGGCACCATCTACATTTCAATCCACTGTCTCTTTGAGACAGCTGTTCCATGCCACCGCTCCACTGGGATTGATACAATATTTTCCAGCCTCAATTAGCAGCAAGTGTGTTGACGAATTCCAACTGTTTTTGCACCTGAACAGGGAGTTGGAAAAAGTGAGCGGGTGGAGGTGAGGGCCGGAGCAGGGTGTAGCAGACGGAGCTGTCGAGGCAATATAGCCATGTCCACAGGAGTGGAAGGGGTAAGCAGAGGGCAGAGGAGAGACGGCCCGACTGCCGGCCAAGAATCTCTCTAGGCACATATCTGTGACATATCAGGTCAAACCTACAGCCTATAAGTCCCGATGACTGTATCACATTACAGGACGCAAGCTTATGGAAATTACAAGATTTTATTTTAGAGTATCAATTCTTTTGGCGCCACTAAAAGACGTGTCTAAGCTATTTTGATTATTTTTCAGCTCAGTGACACTGATAAATACTGTAACTCTTCAAGGTTGAGTAAATTCTTTAAATGTGATTGCATCCTCTTTTTTGTTCCCTGATGGTGCACTCTTGTATCTATGTCAGTGTCATTAAATATGCAGAACGCACTTGTCCTCACTCTAATCGATCGCGTGGCCAAAGTATCAGTGTCCAGAAGTGCTCTGGGTCAGGAAGCTTTAAGTCTGATTAAAAGCTGTTGTGACTTTGGAGAAACTCAGTCAAAATGCCAATCAAACTCAACCTGTGCTCTTGAGACGAGTAACACAAAGCGGTCACATGTTCCACTTAGTTCAATTTAAGACAAATGCTCGCCAGCCAATGAGCAGCAACAGTGTCCACGGCCTGCATCAGGTACAGCATGGCAGTGTGAGAGTGCTGAAAGAATTGTTCTTTCCACCAAAGGAAATAAGAGGATGATAGCTCATTACAGTCAAAAGGTCTGCGCTTTTGCACAGAGCCTCTAAGAGTAATATAGTTTCTTATATTACCCCGATGTAGTCATTTTATAAAGGTAATATTTTATAATGGAGGGTACATAAAAAGTAATAATGACCGAAGAGTAATTACTAATGTAAAACTAGGTAATAATTCATAACTTGATTTTCTACCTAAATGTGTGTGTTCAAAATGTTCAAAATGTCACCCAGCATGAAGCAGAGGCAGGGACTGAGTGGCTCCGCTGGATGCAGCAGCTGCCTCTAGTAGCAATATGGAAAAACTCTGAGTCACACACTTTCATAAAAAGGCATTAACAACCAAAGATACATAAATATTACACTTAAGGGCATAACCGTTTCTATGGGCCATCCACTCAGTGAGTGAGTAATGGAGAGGGAGGTCAGCATATGACCACAGCCGTCTCATTTAACTTGTGCCAATAAGACACCCACTGATACACAGCAGAACGGCACGGTGCTGTTTGAGAATCCTCTTCTCAGGTGTCTCTGAGACAGATATATGCCAGGAATATGCCACAGATATGAATAAGCTCTTTTCATTACAAATAACAGGGAATACAAGTATGAGCCAGATCTCACAAGGTGGAGAAGAACATTAAATGTTTAAGTTAATGACACGTACATCTTGATGTAGACAACTCAGCTAAGAATGCATTTATCTGAGGTGCCAGTCATCAATAAAGAGTCTTATCTGTTTAGTGTAATTTTTTTAATCACCTGATACTTAAAGTACTTTCTACACAGTTTTGACAATTTAATCTTGTGGAAAAACTCAAGCTTTTTCCAAACAGACTTTGATCTGCCAACTGATGCTCAGTGTCTCTCCTCAGGTCAACATTCTAGTTAACTCTGCAAGTCACTCCATGAGGACCCCAAGTCCACTCTAGGGCATTCTCTCCCTACCTAGCAACATGTCTCACATGCCTCAAACACAACACAAATAATTCACCAGTTACAACCTTAGGATACCCCTGTAAAGTAGACAGATAAGAATGTCCCATAAAAGTTATACACTTGGCAACACACCAAAACTTACTGTCAGCGTAGTTTTTCCGCCGGGTGCCATCCACCTTGCCCGTTTTATCAATGCAAAGGAAGAACTTGTTGGCAGAGTAAAGTCGCCGCAGTCGGACGTCTCCCTCCAGATGATTGTAGCTGCGAGTGTGCCTCTCCAAAGTCCATGAACAGTTGATTGCTGTCGCAAGCCCCTGGACGGACTCATGCCGAACCCCAGGAGGACAGGCCCCTGTGGCAGTGCCAGCGGTGACCAAGAGCAGGGTGAGGCATGCCAGGCAAAGAGAGGCTGCACTGGGCAGGGGGACGAGCTGCACTTTGGAGGGGCTAGATGCTGTGCCGAGGGAACGTTCAGGACTGAAGTGGGCTGCGGATGTCGTCCATCTGCACATGGTGGGTCAGACTCCCAATGTGCACCCTGGGGCTGCCGGCATGCTGATGGGAGATGCCCTGTGGGGGGTAATCAATGTGAAGTCTGCAATAAATGAAGATGCTTCAGGTCCTTTGTAGTCTGAGGTTTACAAAGATCTGACGGCCTTCCTAAACATGTATAAAAAATTCTCCTGGCTTCATCTTTCTCTTGGCTTTTTTTGCATCCTGCTGTTGTAAGATTCACTTCTGAAAGCTCCCCAAAAGTTGCTCCTTCTCCTTAGCCTCAAGTCTTCTTTTCCCCAGATAGAGTCCAAGAATGTGCTTCTGTCAGTGTGGATGCCTCAGTGTGCAATGTGCACCTTGCAATGCCTGGTCCCTTCCAGCTGGAGTGGAGTAAGGTGCCGGTGGGAGCTGCTGACCCGTAGCTGAGAGAGAGTTGAATGAGGGTTGGTGTCTGGCTGTGTGTGTGTGGAGGTGTATGATACAGAGGAAGGGAGAGAGTGCGCCTGGGAGGGAGTGAGACTCGGCGAGCATGGGGCAGTGAAGCAGCAAGTGCAGTCAGTCACTCTCTGTCTGATGTGGGAGCACCACCGGAGCTGTTCCGCATTTTATCCTGGGCTGGACCTGCATCTGGGAGGCTGAGTGGAGCGGTGTAAGGGGGTGGGGCCATCAAACACATTCATAACAATTCAAAACTGAATCCACTTGGCCATTTTTATTCCTGTTGCTACTCCTCCTGTTTTTTATGGACCAATTTATGTCGTTACACCTTGTCCCATAGTTCTCTTTGATATGCTAACACAGGTCATATAAGCTTGGTTACTCTCCATCAAATATTTTTTCTAACACACCTCTCTCTTAGCACATGGGTCAAATCACAAAAGTTCCTTTAGAGGCGTCTGCTCTGCCATCAAGAGGTGGGAGACCCAGGGCAGGTTGCACAAGTGTTAGCAGAGTTAATCCAGATGGTGATGCTGGACAGACTTTCAGATCACCTGAGCTAATATTTCAATGGAACACCCTCTCTGATCTCCACTCTTTCATTTGAAGGGAGCGGAAATGACTTCCAACACTTTTGTCTGTCTTTACAAGCAGTGTAATAAAGCTGATTAGGAGGCATCAAAGAACCACGTGCCCTACCAAGTTAACGCTGAATAATTCACTACATAATAATGATACATTTTTAGTTGTGTGGCAAGAACAGAAATAAAACAATAAACAGATGTATGACTATTTTCATTTGGACTTTTCAACATGATAGTTCCAGTCGTGTGTCTCTAACCCTGAGGCCACCAGCTAAGCCAAAGGTGTTTGGAGAACTACAAACGTAAAGTGGGGCACAGTTGAGCTCACACGTTTGTACTTGTTAAATGCCCCCTGAGATGCAGCCTGTTTGACACTGTTCCGCGAAAATCAGTCTATGACCATTCATTCAAACACACTGCCTTGTTAGGCTCTTTGTAGCATTCAATTATAAAGTAAAAGTGTAATATATATGAACAAAATACAATACTTTTAACATGTTTATGTTTCCAAGTGATTAAATGGCTTTAATAATTGTACAATGGTCAAGTATGTAAAATATAGGAGGAAACAAATAGTATAAGTAGAAGTTTCGTTTTGATGTAGGATATGGTGGTTAACTCAGAAACTCACCTGGTAGAATGTGTGCTCTACTTGTCAGCCGCTTTATTCCAGATATCTTTAGTGTCTTACTGCCTTGGTCTAAACTAGAAAGAAAAAACTGATTAGGATCTGTTAGAGTGCTCCTTTTACTGCAGGAAGAAAGAAATACATGATATTTGTCAAGATTGAGTCGTTTTTCATTCTTTCCATGGCCCTTGATTTCCCCAAAACTGATATGATATAATCAAATAAACAATAATAATATACCATAGTACGTATACATATTCAGTGAGCTCAAGTTCCCTATTTTCTCTCTGATTACCTGCCCCTAAATCAGCCAAACTCATTCAAGATGCTGAGGCATGTGGTCATTTTGAGTCATATTTTCATATCAAATGCAGCAGCAGTGCTTTTCAAATATTTGGGCTCTGACTTTACTGCTGTGTTTACTTGTTGTTGTTGTTGTTGTTGTATAGTGTGTCTAAAAAAAAGAAATCACATTCTTTGATAGACTTTTGAGGTTAGGTGGGTGTGCCTGAAGCTATGGGCCACAGCGTCCAATCAGGATGCGCTCCAATGTAGGATCATAATGTTTCCCAGCAGGTTTCCAAGAGGCTCAGTAAGTGTATGAATAGAGATAATATCACAATAATGAGGCCTGTTTTGTATCATCAAAGTCTTCAAAAGAGCTGAAACCTGACCTTCGCTTTAGCATCCACAATCCCCTGCTAATGGCTGCCTATTATTAATTGTGTTTCTGCTTGCTCACCATTGTATCTTTCTGTCTTTTACTTCCTTTTGCCCCAAAGAAGTTTTGTCTTGTCCCCCAAGCCAATGAATAGTGATATGATGGCCTCACAGGAAATGTAAAGAATACATATTTGAAAGCTGTAGATTTGGGAAAAAGCTTTTGACCTGTAATAAAACAGCACGGTCTTAGATTTTTTTAAACTGACTTGTAACAATAAATTTAATATTGATTTGGTATATTCTCCACAGGTTTTCAATCATCCACATTATTTGATTGATCCAATTCAATTTAGTTTTGTAATGCTCAAAATCAAAACAGCAGTTGCCCTGGTGGGCTGATTAAACAATGTTCACAGGAGTTTAGCAAATGTATAAGTGTCCCAGCATTCCCTGTCCTTAGACCTGCCTTCTCGGCAAGGAAAAACTACAAAAAACCCAGTGAGAGATCCCGCTCCCATGGACGGACGGGCTTAATTGATCTAAACTTGGAATTATACAGTGCATTTATACAAAATCTTCTGGTTTGTGACTGTAGTATGCTATGTACTTTTTATGATCTTGCACATTAACGGTAGTAGGCTAGTAGTATGATTATGTAGTTCTGCAGATACAAATCTACCAAAATATGTGCATTTCATTCCTCAAAGATGTCGCAATTATGGGGAGAGGCCATCAGGAAAAAGTCAATAACAGCAGCATTACAGCACTGGCTGTGTCAATACAGTAGCTTTATATAAATGTCAAGCTTTATTTGAACTAAATATTGGTAAATTGAGACTATTACTCCGCAAGGTAGTTGTAAATACAATGACAGAACAGCATTGACTCACTAATTGGAGCCATCTTAAAAATGTGTGGGAAGCTAAGTGACTCACAGAAGTCCAGGAAAGGCTTGGGCATTAGTCTGCAGGCCGCTGTGATGTCTGCGCTGCTGTAATTAGCTCTAATAGACTTAAGTATCTGCAGTCCTTTAGTATTAATGTGTACTAAGAATGATGTAGACATCTTTTATTCTGCCAGCCTAGATCTTATTTGGGCCAGCTCCAAGCCTGGTCAAATGGAGGGAATACATAGGTTAGGCCTATAATGTCAACACTTCATACTAGCTCAAAAATCGATCAGGGCCCTTACAAATCAATTCTTTAAAATGTCAATATTTGTTCTGTTTACTTGTACTGTCGATACTTAAAATAAACATTATAGTTTTGATACTAGTTTGAGTATCGATTAGTATCTGGGTATATACTATACTATATATATTTTTAGCTAAACTGAAGAAAGGTGTGAAATTATTTATAGTGAATACCAAAACAAAATACCTGTCCATTTTTTTCTTAACATCACAGAAGGTTGAGAAAAATTTGGGCTTCACGGAACTGGCTACAAATGACCTTTAAATAATGTAAAGCCCCTTGCAAAAGGCCTTTACCAAGTATTTCACTGAAAAGTATCTCCATCAAGTATTCCTTGCCAGGTGAAGCCATTTGAAATGCAGCCCTCTCTCCATCTGTTAAACAAATAGGGTGTCCCTACAAAGGTGTGCAAAAGAATCCGCATGATCAAAGTGTATGAGAATGGCAGCCTTGTCGTGGCCTGGCCATTATCAGGCTCCATGAATGCCTGTCTTCTCCTCTTTTGTGTGCTGAGGCATTGACAGTCACTCACCCGGCAATGACTGTCACACCAGCGCTAAGAGCCAGCCGCCGACAGGGGCCAACCACATCAAACGGCAGTGTCGAGGGGCCCTGCTTGTGAACCGTGGCAACAAACACCTCCTGATCCTCACCTACAGCTCAGCAGCAGACACCTACTGCTGAGCTCCCGGCTTCTGCCTCCACTGAGAAAAGATGTACTGCCTGGACCTCATTTCCCCGTGCACCCCCCCTTGCTGCCTGCCACTCTGTCAAGTAGTGCTTGTGTTAACCTCCAGCCCGCCGAGACACAAAGGGCCGCTAAAGTGTTTAAGAATGCTTTATGGACGCATGACAAGGGGAGGCTGACGCTGCTGGGGGTCAAAAAGTATACTGGATATGAATAAGATAAATTTAGTGTAACTCCCGGCTTGGAGAAAAGTCACACTTGATTTTAAACTGTATGATCTTTGAACTTCAAAGCGCTGGGCTGAATAGAAGGACTAATGACTTTCAGGGGGCAGTAAAAGAGTTGGTCAGAATGAGTTCTTTCAATTGCAAATGTATGAAACTACAGTAAACAATTTTATCATGATTGTTACTTCAATATAATAAAATCACATTCAACATAACCTTTAGGGTATAAATGTTGAGTAGACAATACCGAGGCTGCATCCAGGAACAATTTCACTATTACTAATTATAATGCAAACAGGCCTAAACCGGTTAATGTTAATGCTATAGCCTTAACTATTATTTTCACAGTTCAATCAACATTGTCATGGTAAATCTACTTTTATTCAACACTCAACATGTACTGACATTAAAGAGACATGATATTGCCATAATATTGCTTTTTAAAGATAACATTTAACTCACCTGCTGCTTGAAGTTTCATCTCAACCTCTTATTTGTTGATCATGGTGAGACTGCCATCTATAGGTTAAAATGACACATGTATCTCAAATGAATATGCAATCAATTTAAATAATATCGTTTCAGATGTGTGTGTGTGTGTGTGTGTTTGATTTTCACAATGCATATCTAACCAAATCAAGTTTGAAATGTGACTGAAAACGTCTAGATAAAGAATATTTACGCAAATGCGTCATATTTATTTATTAATGCCAGTGTCTTTGTTATAAAAATCGTTGTTGGAATAAGATTTAGGCTCTGTATTGTCCGGTTAAGGATTACAATATTCAAAAAATACGAATAGTCGTCTAGTTATGATTACTTTCTAGATCCACATGCAACATCCTCCAAGCTCACGTGACAGGGCTATGTTTTCAAGTAAACATAATCATGCAGTAAAGACAAATAATACATGTGCGGCATGCATATCTATGAAAGTGTAATATACCTGCCGTCAGATTCTCATTATTTGACCATGAGGAGTGTAGTTTTTGAAGTCCAAAATCCTCGGCTCTGTTCTCCATTACTTCGCCTGACACTCGATGACCTCAGCGTGATTACTCTGGTCTGGAGCAAAATGGCGCCGTCCATGCACGGTGCGGACATGGGTGTAGAGAAGTAATGCGGTTATAAGATGTCAACATGTCACTGCTCAGAGTCTGTGCCTTTGCCAAATGTGTGCAGAGTAGCCGCATCTTGTTGGAAAAGTGCGCTGTACGAGCTTCGTGCGTGCACTGTTGTCCTTTGTGCCTTTTCATAAGAAACTCCAGACGAATAACAGGTGAGCTGAAGGATACACTGAACTCATCATCAGGACTGACCTTAGTGTATTTGACAAGTTTAATATCAGACTTTACTTCTTTGAAGTGACTGTGTTTGAGGTCAATTTGCAACCTGTAGCAACATTACGACCCCTCTCTGTAACGTGACTACTATGCCCATATATCCTCATGTGCAGCTACTACATTTTTAAAAAATGTTTATGATGATTTCCACATACGCAGAGTGTTCAATGTATTTATTTTCTACTGACAGAACCCGATCTGAACATTCAAAGAAGAAGGCTATCTTTTCTGATTCCCAAGTCAGATGACAAGAAGAAACGCAGACTGGAACAGTCTCTATTGGATGGTGAGTTATATATAAATAGGGATGTCAAGATCCATCTATCCATCCATCTTCTTCAGCTTATCCGGGGCCGGGTCGCGGGGGTATGCAGTCTAATCAGGGACTCTCAGACCACCCCTCACCCCAGACTAGACACTTCCTCCAGCTCCTACGGGGGGATCTCGAAGCGTTCCCAGGCCGGCCGAGAGACATAGTCCCTCCAGCGTGTCCTGGGTCTTCCCAGTGGGACATGCCCAAAAACCCCTCCCCAGGGAGGTGTCCCGAAGGCATCCGGAACAGATGCCCGAGCCGCCTCAGCTGGCTCCTCTCAACATGTAGGAGCAGCGGCTCTACGTCGAGCTCCTCCCGTGTGACTGAGCTCCTCACCCTAACTCTAAGGGAGCCCCAGCCACCCGGCGGAGGAAACTCATTTTGGCTGCTTGTATCCGCGATCTTGTCCTTTCGGACATTACCCAAAGCTCATGACCATAGGTGAGGGCAGAACGTAGATTAACCGTTAAATCGAGAGCTTTGCCTTTCGAACAGTCGATGCAGCAAACGCATCACTGCAGATGGTGCACCGATCCGCCTGTCAATCTCACACAAAAATGAGGATGTCTTGGTTAATAGTCTATATATTTATTTAGTCATTTACATTAAATTATATTGAGTGAACATGCACGATGCAATTGTCATTTTCAGTGTACAGTTGTCTGTGGCTTGGTTTACAGTGTTTGGCAGATATAATCCGGTGTAATAATACTGGGTGATTACTGATTACTCCTACTAAAAGCTAACAGTACATGCAACCTTTTTTCTTTTCTTTTTTATTGTGAGAAGACTGTGACTGTGTCTAAAATAAGTCAAATGACAGTTTACTTTAAAACTTGCTGCCCAACACTGCTGGTCCAAACAGGACTATTCACTAACTAAAACAATTTTCTCCTGCATGGGTCACTTACCCATAAATAAAATAAGATGCATAAATAATGTGTACGTACTGCTTGTCAAATAATCCGTTTTTTGCTTTCTCCTTTAGTTCTGGATGCCAGGATCCAGCAGCTCCAATCTGACGTCGTTCTAGATGTCCAACATGCAAAAGTGCAGTTATTCACTGCATCTTCTGGAACAGGAGCTTTATCTGGTAAAAGTCCCAAAAGCCAACCACAGGCAAAAGTAGACAAGCCCATATCAAGCAAGTCAAAATCTTCCGCAAAATCCCAGCCCAGTCGTTGGATGGAAAAACTCTCGCAGGAAAAGAAGAACAAACTTAAGAAAGAGCAACATCTACAACAGAGAATCCAGAAGAAGGCTAAAGACACTAAAGGGGGCAAAGGCAGCCAAATGCTTCCTGGTACGTCACTTAAAACTATTTCTACCACAGCTAAAATCACTGCACCCTCAAAGAAGAAAAAGAAAAGCGGTGCAAAACTGTCTGATGAAATTCGTGCGGCGGTAGCTTCAAGCTCTGCTACTGTAGCTGGACATGCCGCATTGTCTCGAAAGGTCTCAAAAGGAAACACAAATCGCTTATTAAATATAAATTTGAATGAGGAAGGTTCAACAAACACAATAGCGGAGAAAAAGGGGAGAGCGAGTGTGTTGGCGGAGGCTGAAGAGCTGGAGAATAGACTGAATGAACAATTAAGGCAATGGTCTTCCTCAAATACAACACACACACCAGATCTGCCAGTTCAGGCCGACGGCACATCGGCTGCAGAACTCCAGCAGAGCATCCACTCGTACTTGGAGGCCTGTGCGTTCGTGGGGGACATTGACCGCGGACACCGCTTCCTGCTCAGCCAACACCGAGTGATGAGCAGGCGGCGGCATCTCAACACAGACGTCTACAACATTATGATGAGGGTCTGGGCCAAGAAGGTGAGTTAGCCCTTCACTCTTTACATTATATTTCCAGGAAGTGTCCTCTTGATTGAAACGCGTGTGCTCCCGCTGTAGGGCACGCTGAATCACATCGGTCGCATATTTATCTTGCTGGAAGAGGCGGGGCTAAAGCCAAACCTGGGATCGTACTGCGCAGCGTTGGAATGTATGGGACGCAATCCAAGCTGCTCACCACGAGTTATTACCAGGCAAGTATGAAACACTTCTTTTTAGTTTGGTGTTGCTGCAAACAGTACAGGTATCTACTGTATGTAATGATTTGGTCAGACCAGCAGGGGGCCCCCTTTCCTAATATTTATTTTACTTATTTTTTGTGTCCTGGACTTTTCTATTGGCTTTAGTTTCATTTTCTAGAATAAACATCTTATTTAGTCAACAGGATAAAATATTTTAGTTTGTATAATTATTGACAGCAGCACCACAAATTAAATGTGTTGATTTATTTTACTATAAGCCTATCCCATATTAATCCTTAGATTTAAGTTTAGTCTTATTTTCCAACAAAATGACAATAACCTTAAGCCTAATGAACCAGACTAACTTTTTTCCTTTTCAAAGGAAGCTGACCAGTGTGACTAGGCAACTTTATGTTCCCAAACTCTGTTCACATCCTTCTGCAAATCCATTGTAACCTTTTTTACTCCAAAAGCAGTTTTTCTATTGAAAAATATATACTCAATCAAACTATTTATAGATATTAATATGACTCAAAACTCCAAGGTAATGTAAATTTACTATTACCTCTTTTGATCTCAGTAGTAGGGGAAAACAACAACACCACTTTCCTCTTATCATCTTTGTTTCTATAGCAACTATAATACGCTGATGCCTGTAATATTTAATTATGTTTTTTTTACCAAGCCCCTCAACAGACGACCAAGTTAATAAGGCTCACTAGAGGTCGACGACAAGAGACTGGTGTAATTAAAAAGTAGCCGAGCGACTGGGCCCCTCTGACACACTTTGTGCTGGTTTAATATATTTGTGCAAGTGCATTTCTTCATCAGGAACTACCATGACTGCGGCAGCACCCCAGTTTTGCTGCAACTAGGGCAGCTTGACAAATTATATCATCAAGAGCTGCAAGTGTACACTGGAATTTTATTGACGCTATTAACCAAAAATAATGCAGAGGTACGATGCACAAGTCCACTTTTCTGAGAAAGTTGAGTTGAGGTAACTTTAAGAGAGACAATTAAACAAAAATATATTGAAATTAGTAGAGCTGCAACTATTAATAACACTAAATATATCATGCTCATAACGTTTAAAGTGTTAATAGTTATTCGGACCATACAGATTCTAAAACGCATACGAAAAGCTCGAAAATCACATCACACGCAACATTATCAAATCAAAATGTCACAAAATAATGAATCATGTCTGATTTTCTCAAAAACCAACAGTGCGCCTTATATATGGATTAATTCTGGTTGTGCTTACTGACCTCGAAGCGATTTTGTGGTAAAAGTTGCAGAAAATGCGGTAGTCGACTAATCTAATGGTGTCAGAAATGTAGGGTATATTTATTGTTTCCCTGTGCGTGTATTTTTTGGCCTTTTTTTGTGAATGTTTGATACCACTGATGAGACTTAAGGCATGAAGCACGTTGGACTGGGCAGTTGTAGAGCATAAATGAGGCTCCATTGATTACTGTAAAATGATGCTCTCGTGACAAAGGCAGACTCGTGTACCTCTTATCTGCATTGGCTCGCTGAATATAGTGTTGCCTGGCCATTTCTCTTGCACATTATTTTCCCAATCTGTCCTAAGTCTTTTCAGCCCATTATCCCTTGAAGTTTTGCTTTTGTAAGTGCTGCCTCTCCCACTGCTCCCTCCTCCCCAGCGCTGCTGCCGAGCACTCACCAGGCTGATTATGCTCCATCATTCAACCTTTTTGCCCTTTCTGTTCTTTTGGACCACACCGCCAGCACCCACACTAATCCTCCTTTTGTTCAAGCCTCTCTTTTTTACTTCCACCCCAAATTGCACATGGCATCACACTTGACTCCAAGGCAGAATGAAGGAGACAAGACTTGCTCGGCTATAAATATTCGTCTACTTGTCACTATTTACTGCTAAGACCATCAAATATATACATTCATGCATTTATCATTTTAAGAATTAATTTTAATAATTATTTCAATAATAATAATAATCTAATATTTTTTCTTTCTTTGTCAATATGAAAAACCACTCTATTGCTTTTTGGAGGCCCAGAAATTATGCATTGTTTTTTCCTCTGAAGTGTGCCTATAAGCTTTGCAGCTTTACTGTTGAGATGAAAACAATGTGTAAATACAGACAATGCATAATATGTTAAATAATGCAGTTGCCACAAACACTTTTTCCATTAATGAATAAAATGTGTTTTATCTGTAGTTGGTGTAAATAGTAAACAATATGCAATTTAAAAAAAATCATATTAGAATGTGCAGTGTCTGATGTTACACTGTTGATGGTGATGAGTTGTATGTAGTAAAATACTATCGCCTGATTCTCGCAAAGGCATATTTTCTACACATATTAAATTACAGATACCGCTTAGGCCTGTTTATTTCCTGAACCAATTTCCTGAACCAATTTCCCTTCAATGCATTCATTCTTCTTGATGCCTCGGCAAAGCTCTGCTTGTGTCTGATTTAACTAGGTCTGAGGAAGCTGCTGAGCCAGGGTTTCCACCTAAACATAATTAGCACTGCTATAATTATTATGAAAAGGAGAACAAGGTAAAGTGGAGGTCTCTGATGACAAATGGGAGTTTCACTAAACTGTTGTGCTGTTCACCTCCAGACAGCATGCACAATGACTTTATGCAAGATGTTTTAGCTGAAAGGCGGTTCATCCTGAAGTACTAAGAGCATTTACCCCTTTGTCTACATTTATTTAATTTTTTTTCAATACTGTTGGTGGGGTTTGAACTTCTTTGTTTCCATGTCAGAAATGTGGCTAGACAACTACGGTCCAGGCCCAATGTTACTGGTTTAGCTTTCTTACATGCCTAAGTACTGGATTCATACAATACTCGACATAATTGGTTGTATGGGGCGTATCCTGTTGACGGTGTGTAATTTGATCATAGCAGGAAATGCCTTGTAGATCAATTTGACAAAATCCAGAAAAAAAAGGCAGTCTGTATTAATGTACTTACATGACATGGTTTGAAATCAGTTTATAAATAAGTTGATATAAACTATGAATAAAGTCTGTCTAAACATATGAATGTGCGTTTCAATTAAAGCAGACTGCTCCTTCAATCCATAGCTCAGATATGCATTTTTTCTTTTTTAATGAATCAGATGGTATGAGGAGACATACTGTGAAATCTCCCATCTCCTGACAGGTCAGAGGTCAGATGATTGTGCTCCAGTTCCATGGTGGATCTTATCTCTGATGCAAATCAAAGTGTCTAATAAGCTATTCAGAATTCTGCACACATGTGAGAATCCTAATTATTCGATCATGCCAACTCGTGACTATGTTTTTTTAGTCCTTAGCTTTTACAATTAAAGTACTCTCTCTTTTTTGATTATCCGCCTTAACTCCAAGTGGTGTTTGTCTGTCATTTAATATCCTACTACCCACCTGGCTCAGTTTTCCAGATTTTTAGTTCAATTTTCCCCCACACTAATAAAGACTCATGACCACGACTGTATCATCTAATTTAGAACTTGTTTGTGGTGTTTCGTCCAGGTGCCTGAACCAGATGGAGGAGGATGGAGTTTCTGTGGACCATTTGTTCAGTCAGTGTCTGTTCAGACAAGATGAGAGGGACATGGTGCTGAACGCCATTCATGTTGTTCAGCCTGAATACCAGCCGTGCCTTAACCCAGACGGAGATCGGCACTATCCTTCACTGGTGGAGGACTTCTACACTCGGGTACAGTAACAGGGCTAAATATCTTTGTTAAAGTGTATGAGGCTGTGATTTAGGGAAGTGGTGATGGTATTTGAAAATATAATATCAAGAACAACAACTGTATGGGAGCTGTAGAGCAGGATATAACAAGATTCAAAGGTTCAGCTGAGGAGTTACAGGTGAGGCAAGGCTCCATGAGGGATGAACGCTACAGATTTAACTTTTGGGCCCAAGATTTGCAACTAGTGCTGAAGAATTTAGAAAAAAAGATGATTTAAGAAATATGATGTAATAATTGGAATTAACTGTTTAAATAACAAGAAATTATATTTATTCAGAATCACAATCTTTGTAGGGTTTCATGTTACAGGCAGAAGGTTTTATACTTTAGAGAGATTTTATTGTTTGCAGCAGACTATATGCTATTAAAATGCAGCCATATGTATCACTTAAAATTAACTCATCATAGCTAAAAGGCTTTTTCTATTGCATAAATCAGAGCATTTTAAACACTGAATCTGATCACGTTAACTCAAACCTAATCAATACTCAAATGTGGTGTTCTTTATGAGGCAGCGAATTTGCAGTGATGACCCTGCGAACCGAAAGGAAAGCGAAATGGGCCCTGCATATTTTAATCACTCGGTCTTGTGTTTTTGGGTTTTACACCATGACAGGGTTGAGAAAGCTGTCAGCGAGCCCCCGCGTGACTCCTGAAGATTTGATTGTCACCCTTTCACAGCCAGCCACAGTCAGGCGCTGGCTCTGCCCTATTTATAGTGTGCCAGCTTTGCTTTCTAATGGCTCCTGTGCTTTCCTTTTGAGTCGCTTCTCTCACCTCTCCTCCCGCTCTTCCCACCTCCCTCCCCCCATTCAATCTCACATGATTCATTAACAGCTTTTTTGCGCAATTGTGCTATTTTTAACCTCATCACATACTCCATATTCTTTGGACCTGACACATTCTGAGTTGTCTTTTTGTAGGCCTAGACTGGTGGTGTGATGAGAGGAGCACGGCTTGCATTTTGAGATAAAAGTTCAGACTAAATCACGTCAAGCGTCCTTGCATCATTACTCATGCCTGTGATTGGAGAGCTGGCCTATTGTTACCCGTGTGGGGATCTAACTGTAACACGTTTTGGCTGACTTACTTGCATAAGGGAAGTCTGTCCAAATAACTTTTGAGTACAAGGCGAGCAGATCTTTAGACAGCAGACACAATTAGAATATGTTTGTTGTTGGTGTGATAGAATTGATTGAATTATAGTTAATAAAATGGTGTTTGATCAAGCCGTGGCTTTTCACTAGAGATTATTTTATGTTCTTTGAAACTTCTGCTTCCAATAAAAAATGGACACATATCAATTACATTTTGATGAGTGCTTATGCTGGACCAAATGCTCCTGCTGTGTTTTTGAAGTCCATTTCCAAAACATAAGTTGCAGTTGAAGATTATATAACATTTAGTGCCTCTATAGTGTCTATACACATCTCTTCCTTCATTTGCAAAATGAGGCAAAATGTAATTATGTTTTAATACCATAACCCATTGTACATTTTGTGTCAATCCAAGGCCTGGACCAGATGGCAGAGTAGGTGAACGCAAACTTTTTTTCCGGGCAGCACTCACATTTTCATTGCCGGACAATACAGGATTACTCACACGTTCATGACTCATTCTAAATTCAACATTGAGTAAGATTATCGATTTATAAAATGGTTAAAAGCTCATAAAACTAAATTGTACATAATATGTCCACTTTAAACACTTAACTACCGGCAACTGCTCGTTATCCTTTAACTGATGGGACTGGATGAAAATGTCTGTTCAAATGAAAGCAATCCTGAACTGAAAAGTGTCATTTCTTTATATGCATTGTGTGTCAGAGTTCTGTCATTAGTGTTTGATAAACTCTAAGATATAGCATAACGTGGCTTTGAAAGTTTGGATTGATTCCCCCTGGCAGCGGTTCAGATGGACTTACGATTTGGCTTTGGGTGACTGGCCTGACTCATAAGTCTTTATCTGCTTCCTGTCATGAACCTTGTCTGATAGGATCTCAACATTCATTCCCGCAATAGCACGATACACACTGCAATAAAACCTCTGAGCCAACTGTCCTATTCTGTGATCTGTGCTTTAGAGGGTGGAGCATCGCTATCCCAAACTGCACTTCACCAAGCAAGAGCTGCAGGAGCGCTTTAACCAGCAGCTCAGCATGGAGCAGGCCTGCACCGTCACCATCGAGTCTGTGGAGGCGTCCAAAACGGTCACTGAAAACATGGACAAAATGGTACACACTTCTGTTGAGCACCCTGTTCACTACCAACTAATGTGTTTATCCGTAGTTAATGCAGTTAGTGAAGACCTTAGTGTTTTTTTAATGTATAGCGTAAAACACATACTTTGACGTAGAACTACAGAAGGTGGCGGTAAATGCACCTTTTCAGATGGCTGCCATATCAGCTATCTATCTCTATACATACATACATACATACATACATACATTACATACATTACATACATTACATACATACATACACACACACACACACACACACACACACACACACACACACACACACACACACACACACACACACACACACACACACACACACACACACACACATACATACATACATACATACATACATACATACATACATACATACATACATACATACATACATACATACATACATACCCTGGAAAGTCCCATTGAGATGTAGCATCTCTTTTTCAGAGGAGTCCTGACCCCAGAGGGGAGGAGCCTATTGTACATGTTTTTAATTAGGCCCAATACTGACCCCTTGTGGTGAGAGATTTTTTGTTTTTTTTTACGAACCTATTACTGACCTTTCCAGAGAATCAGTATTGGCTAACTGAATGTACTGTACTGAATGTTTTAGCATTGGTTTTCTTCTAGATCTTTAAAAAAGATATTATACTTTTTTTCAGGTACTTCGTATTGAATTATACATCATTGTTTTACATTTTGTTCACTGTAAACTTGTACTAATGGCTCATAGAAATGGATCCACATGTGTCACGCGGAGTCTTATTCTTTCAAATAATCACAACTAAGTACAGGGATGTGGGTGGGGATAGGGGGTAGGTGGAAACAGGAACAGTACAATTCAGTATTAACTCAAACATGCAGGAATCAGTCAAAATACAACACTGAGTAAGATAATGATGAGGAAACACCATTGTAAAAAGGTTAAACGCTTGTTGATTTAGCATAATATGCCTTCTTTAATATGTATAACAAAACTGAACAAACATTACATTGAGCCTTTATTCCAAACTTGGCATTTGCAGCTGGCCCTGGATGGTGTGTCTGCAGATGGGTTATGTGGGACGCGAGTAGTCAGAGAGTCCCTGGTGGTCAGGGGGCATTTACAGACAGAGGGAGCTGAACAATCTTGCAGTGTAATGGTGGCCGGCCGATGGGGAAAACGTCACCTCTGTCTACACCCATTGCTGCAAGAATACTGAAAAACCCATTACTTGCAAAATGAAAATGTTGAAAAAAATCTGCACCATTATTTATGTAATAGTTTATGTAAATATGTCTATGGAAAAGCCCTTCAAGAAGGACTTAGCAGTTAAGAAAGAATCTTTAATGCCATATATATCATATACTCGACAACACAGGTGGGTATGAAATAATTAAGAAAAATCAGTATCTTAAATTTAAATTAATGATGTACTATGCAACTTTTCTGGTGGAGGGTCTGTCACCAGCTTGTCTCACAAAAAATGTAATTGCTTTGCCTTGAATGTTCAACAGTATGGTATTAACTTATCAAAGGTTTCAGACCTCCCACTTTTAAGATTGACATCAAAATGACTTATATTTGGTCAATTTTAGAAAAGTTATTTTTTTTTACTGTTAACAGAACTGAGTGGTAGTTATTGATTTCCAGTTGTTTTGTTCAGCGAAAGCTGCTGTCAGAGTTGAGGACACATTGGCACAAAACCCTGCTTCAAGCTTTGAAGGAGAACAAGATGATCCTTGCAAACACCAACTCCAGAGACTACAGGCTCAACCTCTACCCGTACCTGTGTCTTCTGGACGACAGCGACTACGTGGACATCATGGTGCAGGTAATCATCCCGCCTGACTTGCACTTATGTGTAAAAGGATGTAGAAATGCATTGTCTGTTTTGAGGACATGATCATTCTATCATCATCAATCTCTTTTTATTTTGACATAACCATCAAATCGGAAAAAACAAGGCTTTATAGCTTCAGAGAAGTCTGCAAGTTACTCTGCTTTGATCAGTATCAGACTGAAACATTTGATGAGGTGTGCGTTTTGATTTTAGCATCTTCATGTCAGATGAAGCCCTAACAAGCTGGATGGCAGGAGCGATATCATTTATTGCGTTTAATGTCTCTAACCCTGTCCTTGCTTGCCCTGTCCAGGGTGTCGCCAACATGCCGCCCAGTGGGGAGTCCCTCAAGATTTTGGCTCGAGACCTGGGCAGCAGGGTCTACACCAAGTACTCTGTGAGGCAGAAGCAGCAGAATCACATGGTGCAGAAGATGAGCAACATTTACAGCTTCTACACAGACATTTTAGCCAAGGACACAGAGGTAAGAATATGCATGGATTTTCACAGTATTTTTTCTTATTCTGTTGAAAACGATCCAACATAATTCATTATAGGATTACAAGACTAGTGATTGTTTATTGAAATTCAATATATTTTTTATTTGTGTAAACTGAAACATTGTATCCTGTTGAGCTCTTGCCTCACTTTGCCACAGAATGATCCTGCAATAAAATCACTATTTGACTGCTTCTAAACTATATTCATAATCCTATGTAATCCAGCCTGAAAATGTTGATATTTGTATTCTTACATTGGGGTGTAATTTTAATGCAGTCTGTTTTCTCAATGGGATGTTGGGGCTGACTCAGGGCTGCTCCATTGTTTTGACGCTGCTGCTGCTCTCTAGAGAAAACCCTCTTGTATAATATAATGAGGCAGCGCTCATTATATTCTATGACTTCCTACCTGTAGATCCGGAAGGTGTTTGTTTCTAAGGTACCGGTACTTGACATGCAGCCCTTTGTTGTGAAAATGGAGCTTGTTATCCTGTTTTTATGTTGTGTAAACATTAAAACATTAATTTGATTTTAAATGTGAGAAAGGTTTATACTTTGCATATCATCTATCTCTTGTTCCAAAGCTGACCTCACATGAGACTAAATTGTGTACATGTTTTCACTTCACTTACATTATTACTCAACACAACAAACAACAGACTAATTGTCCTCTCCATAAGCAGCTATCAAGGGGCATGATTGCTGGGTGGAGAAAGAACAGAGTTCAGCTCCTGGGCTGGGTCGGGTCACTTTGTGTAAATTTGTATGGTCTGTGAATGTGGGGTATCCTCCAGGTTATCCGGTTTCCCTCATGAACCTAAAACTTGCACAATATGCTAATCATCCAGCTTGGTTGTCCTGACCAAGCCTAAGATCATCACTGTGATCGTCGACTGTCGACAGGGACAAAATAGGGCTAACGTTATCACAAGTTAGCCTCTTATTTCAACTTTGAGAAAGGTTATTTGTTTAACACTAAAAATATCACTTCCCTGTGTCTGTTTATAGACATACAGTGTCCTTCCCAGAGAGCGCTGGTGTGAGCTGGAGGTTGAGAACACAGTTGGTCCTTCTCTGAAGGGAGCAGAGAACAACTGGCCTTTCATTGTGAGTCTGGAGCTGGGCACGTACATGGTGGATCTGATGGTGAAAAACCTTAAAATAAACAGTGACATCTTGAACCCAGCGTACGACCGGAAACTCATCCCCATCCTCTACCACATGTACACTTTCAGGAGCACCAGACAGGTAACTAGTCCTCCATCAATTTCATGTTTCAGGTCAAATATTCAATTATGGTTTTGTAGACTGAATTGTAACTGAAAATATAATCTGATGTTCTGCCTTGTTAGATTTGCCCACGGCTTGCATGTCATTGTTTGCTTGAAATGTCATAAACTAAAAATGAGAATGCCAGTATCTCTGTGATAATAGTTTGGCTAATTTGTCTGACATCCATATGTGAAAGCTCAGCTTTTTATTATTTCTTCTCTTAGTGAAACTTATTTTTAGTATTTCATATAATTTAAAAGGGAGCTGTTATTTCTTTTTTATATTTTGTTGTACATACTAACTGTTTGTCATAATTTTAGACATCATCCCATCTGTTTTGGAAGATAAATTAGGATTATTTTATCATCTAAAATCTTTTTTGGAAGAGAAATTAGTATTATTTTATCATCTAAAATTAAGATGATAAAATAATACTAATTTCTCTTCCAAAACAAATGTAGATTCTAAATTAACCCGTAATCATTTAATAACTGGCCTGTCTCGGCTTGACACGATTGACCTTAACACGGGACACTGTCAGTCACCACAAAGCCCTGTGGCCTCACACTCGAGCACCCTCAGCTCCTGTGTCCAGAGTGCGAATTATAAAACCACTTCCCGCCGAGTGAATTGGCAGGGGGCAGCGGAGTAAGATGAATAGGGTCCCGGCTAATCCTTTTTTTCACTGTCCTCTTAATTGGCTCGCTGATTTGTTACCATGGGACCTCACTCAAGTTTGAGCGGACAAGTTAAAGGAGGGAAAAGATTGGACTTTTTGAAAAGGCAGATTTTCAGGTTATTCCGTACAATACCACAGCTATTCCTTTGCCTCTTCCCACTCTATTCATTTTTTTTATTCTCTTGGTAGAGGTCAGGCCAACAGGGGAGTATCCTAATGATTTTACAGCTCAGCGGGAAAGTCTGACTCATGCAGGCTTGGCTGAGCTGAATAATTCTTTTCTGTCATGTTACGTTCATTTTTTTACCTCAAATTGTCTCATGTGCTGTGCCCTGTGACCTATAGCATTAAAGAGGTGTGGAGATAACTATGGCAATTTAAACTTGGGCTTGTTAATGCCAACTCTTTTGGACCGTAGTATAAACATTTCATGTCATCTTACTAAATTCATAATTTGTTTTTTTTCCTCTTATCGATGCGAGTCAGTAAGAATGTATTAGTTTAGTATAGTTTTTGCAATAATAAAGTTTATAATGGTGAAAACTGCTATCAGTGGAAAATACTTGTTCACTATTCACTATAGTATGATATGACAGTATTATTAGAATAAAAAACAAAACAAAAAACATTAAAAGTCAAATTAATTCTAATTTCTCACTTCTCTTTTTGTGTCGTATTGAAAATCGTGTCATCCACCAACGCTTGGCTTCTCCTAAAACTCTTAATACAACCTCTTTTGGCAGGTGGGCTTCATTAAACCTCACCCGATCCTGACCCAGATTCAGCAGGACGCCATGGAGACCAAGTTGACTTTTGACTCCTATGTCATCCCGATGCTGTGTCCTCCTGTGCCCTGGACTTCAGTCAAATTCGGGGCCTACCTTCTGACCCCCACCAAACTGATGCGCACCGTCGACGGAGCCACTCAACACGAGACTTTGCTGGAGAAGAGCCAGAACCTACAGCCGGTCATGGACTCGCTCAACCAGCTGGGCAACTGTGCATGGAAAGTCAATAAACCACTTCTGGATATTATCATCTCAATTTTCAACGATAAAGGAAGTGACAAATTAGATATCCCTCCACCAATGTCAGAAGCCCCTAAAATCCCCCACTTCAATTCCCAAGAGGTATCATACACAGCCAGCGAGAAGGCCCAGATGAAAAGACAGGTTGTTATTGCCAAAAAGAAATGCGCCGAAATGCACAGTTTGCGAATGGATGCACTTTATAAACTTTCTATTGCCAATTACATGCGCGATGAGGTCTTCTGGTTCCCTCATAGCATGGACTTCAGAGGGCGGACGTACCCCTGTCCACCATATTTTAACCACTTGGGGAGCGACGTGACACGCGCCATCCTTTTGTTTGCTGAAGGAAAGCCCCTCGGTCCTAAGGGGCTGGACTGGTTAAAGATCCACTTAGTCAATCTGACAGGTCTGAAGAAGAGGAGTTCACTGCAAGAAAGACTGGATTACGCCAACTCTATCATGGAAGATGTATTGGATTCTGCCGACAACCCATTGAATGTGAGTATTTTATTGGGTCAAGGTCACTGTTATTACATTCTGAAAGGTTTATAGCTTCAAAATTAGACATAATGTGATGCAAGACAGACTAATTAAAGCAACAGTAATTGACCAAGATATGTTCAGGTATAAAAGGGATACATGATGCCATTGTTACTTGTTGTATTTATTGCAAAAACAATTCATTTTCAGCATATTCTACAGCCAACACGTTGTACCTATTTTTTGTGTAAACTATGAAAAACTACTGTATGAACATTTTCAGTATGGTTTGTGTTCAGGGCCGGTGCTGGTGGATGAATGCAGATGAGCCGTGGCAGGCGCTGGCATGCTGTATGGAAATAGCCAACACAGTGAGATCACCTGATCCGCAACTGTTTATCTCTCATTTTCCTGTTCACCAGGTAACTATTCACCTCATTATCTACAGCTGCATGTATCATATTCACTTCATTATCATGTTTAAAGCTGGATTTAACATTGTTTACTGATTTGAGATGGGTCATAGCAAAATTGTTTGTGAGGCCTTTGTTTTTGACTGGAAAGCTAATTAATGTAGATAATGAATCATTGTTTGCGTCTGATAATCGTCTTTCCTCAGGCAGGGACTAACTCTATTCAAGTGATGTTCAAATGTGAAAATAATAGAAAATGTGCGCAATAAATGGTCTAATTATCTAGTGTTGGGTCCTTGGACAAAACATTCTAGTTAAATGAAGTGCTTTAATCAATATCTTAGCTGATTCGCAATTGCACTAATTGTGTCCATTCAATTATAATCTTTTTGTTCATTTTAAATCATATCTTCTGTTTTGCTCTGTTTAATTTAGTTTTAATCTAACATTTCCGTGGTCCATTTATTGTCACAATTGCACATTCATCTTCTTACCTTGTGCGCGCTCCTCTGCTCTAGGATGGGTCCTGTAATGGGCTGCAGCACTACGCTGCTCTGGGGAGAGACGTTATTGGTGCCACATCTGTCAACCTCTTGCCCTGCGACCTGCCCCAGGACGTCTACAGTGGAGTAGCACAGCAGGTCAGTGCCACACAACTGTTGGAAATGTGTTGTCTGTCTAGGGGTTTGCAATATGCCAAACAATTACCGAAATATAATTACATTTTCCAGAACCCTGATCACACTTTCAATGTTATCACTATTTATGAATACAACTTAAAGGCGGTATGGGCGATTTTTCGGCGATTTGAGAACGCAGGCGGAAGTGCGCATGCGCACTTCCCTGTGCGGACCGATACAACACACACGTGCGTTTGTTTATTAGCGCAACGGAGAGCATCGCATCGCTCGTCTCCCGTAGATTTCTGTCCACTTCTGCGTCAGCTCGAACTGTCTTTCTCCGTCTTCATTTTACCCCGTACACTGAGGGAACTATATTATGATAGATCCATGCGCTTAGGCACGCGGAAACGTGGGGACGAGCCTGACGCGGCTCCAGGTGAGCGGTAGGTGCGTTTTATGATTGATACGTGGCAGGACAAATGATTTATCCACGCCACGAGGAAATATGATAAAAAATTTGCTGAAAAAAATCGTCCATACCACCTTTAATACTTTACGCCTTGTTTACACTCAACATGGAGCTTGGGGGCTTGACATATTTTTAACGGTTTACTTGCAGACATCCCAGGCACATCAGCTACTGTTGTATCTGAGTACAGGAGCGCAGATTTACAAGATAACACAGAGAAGTACTCGTCAAATTACTTTTAAACCACTCAAAACCACCTTGGTATTTGGGAAGATTAGACTCCTTGCAGATTATCCTGCGAGTCAGCTCCTACCCTGCATCCGTAGTGCTCCGAGGCAAGTGTGACTACACAGGGTCGCTCAGTTAGTAGAGCAGTTGTCTTATGATCCTAAGGTCGGCCTTTGGAATCCCGCTCCCGACATAAACATCCTTGGTAGAGCAGTCAGATCCCCCTGGCGGTCCTGCTCCCTAAAGTGAATAAAGCCATTGTGTCCTTGGGCAAGACTCTTAACCCACCTCCTCCCGGTGTGGCAATGGGTGAGTGGTTGAGTGGTGTGTGATGATAAGAGCTTTGAGTGCCTTGAAGATAGATAAGCACTCTTTTTCTTGCAAGTCCGAAATTTGCATCAGGCATAAACCCAGCAACTTCAACTAACTGTTTCATCGGAGTTCACACTTCACTGTGAGCGGTTAAATTTGCCTGTCACTCACTCAAAGCTGGACAGAAAGCTGACAACTGACTAATAAGAGATATCGATGGGGAAAATGTTTGTGCTTGAGGTTCAGAGCTGCATTAAACAGAGGAGCACTAAACTATGTCACTATTGTCACAGGGATCAAATTACCCGTATATTGTCCAGCCCATCTTCTGTTAATTTAAAGTTCTTTTTTGCTTATATAATTTAAAGCAAGCATAGTCCTGATGGGTCACTACTAGAATACATAGTTAGCCTTGTCTCTAACTTGAAGCACTTAAAGTTTTCCTGTGGACTATATCTTGCATGTAATTTGCTTCGTTAATATGCCATACACCAGAGTCTCGGAGTAAGACTTTCCTTCATATCTAAAAGCTCAAAGGGCAAGAGTGCACTCTGCAATCAAAGCGTGCTCTGAACTAGTCTGTCTGACATCAACAGTATAGGAAGAATCCAACTTTGCTAATTTCGATGCACAATATATTTCAGGATTGTAATAAAATAAAATACAATATTCTTATCTAACAACCCAGCTCAGAACACTTCCCACATAACCCATCACAGAACAGCTTTGGCCTAAACTGTTCAAGGAAATGCACTCTACAAAGTATAACTATACTAAAATATTATAATATTTTCATTTTCAAGTGCGGCTTTGTACTTTGCCTTTTTATACATCCAAATGCTGACTGGAAGGTGTTTGTGCCAATTAATGTCTCACAGGGCCGTCAGCACATCTGACTTTTGAAAGGCTTTTACTGGACTGTACACGCACTAAAACTCAAAATTGATACACATGGAAGGTTTCAGACCCTTTCAGTTACGAGAGGATTTGTTGGAGTCTATTATTTTGGCCTGAATGCTAATCATCAATGCTTATAATTGAGTTGCATTTAATGCCTAACTTGCTGCAACAAAGCCAAATTTGCATTTAAAGTTCATTTGCTACAGAATAAAATTGTAACTTAAGCTAATGAATGAAGATCAACAAAAGAAACTGCAGCAAGGACCCACTGGCCGCTGGTTGGGCGTCAGCTCTGGCCTTTTATCCCACATCTGGGCAGGTGTGGCTGAACAGGCGGGAAAATCTGAGAGTGGAAGCAAGGCAAATACTGGACGACAGGGTCTGTAACAGTATGGCATTAAAGTACTCTCCATAGAGACGGGTGACGCCACAGAGTTACAGGCCAGATCTGCATCCCATCCGCACCGCATCACAGTGAGAATACATCCATTTCAAGATATTTCTTTAGAATCTGAAATTGAATGAATACTGCAATAAATGCTGGAGGGATCATTTTAATGCCATGCTGTGTAACATTCCAGGTAAAGTAATAAAATCTCCTTGGCAGACACCCATATAAAATGTATTTATTGTTGCATAATATCAAGCTAAATTGACAAAAGCCCTTTATGTAGTAAAAGCTTCAGTTGTAGTCATCTGGACTCAGTTAGAAAAATTACGATTTTTTCTAACTGAGTCCAGATGACTACAACTGAAGCTTTTTCTACAATGGAACACGCCTGGACGAATGAGGGATTACACCGACATATTCCCTTTATGTAGTGTGTTAAAAGTACAGTATTAGTACTTTTTTGTCTTTGTCTTTCAGGTGGAGGAGCTGAGGTCACGGGATGCAGAGAAAGGCCTAAAAATCGCACAGGTCCTGGAGGGCTTCATCAGTCGGAAGGTGGTCAAGCAGACCGTGATGACTGTGGTGTACGGGGTCACGCGCTACGGGGGACGCCTGCAGATTGAAAAGAGGCTGAAAGAGATTGATGACTTCCCCAAGGTATGGAGAGAGAGAAGGGGGGGCTTCCTTTGTCTTATTTTTAGCATAGCATGACGGAGAGTTCTTTTAGTACAGGATTGGCTTCATATGGACTTCCTGTCACACCATATATGGTCAAACAATATTATTAACCCATTTCTTTTCTACATTGATATACCATTTATGACTCCTGAACTCAAATCCTGTGGGATTACTTGCAGAACTTCCTTTCAGTACTGTATAATAAAGCTACAAAGCTGACTTTTATTCAGCATACACTAAAAAGCATTAAATAATGCTGTGTTTTCTAAAACACATTATTTGTTTTTTGGTATTGTGCTTGAAGCACTGGGAATGAACTATGAAAATATTTAATTAGCCATTTAATTGCTTGATAATGCAACCTGTATTGCTTGCTGATTCAAGCTGATGAACGCACACCTGAGTTTTGACCTGTTGGCCTCAGAGGCAGAACAGCAGCCATGAGTCCGTTGAGGCTCTGAGGAACTCCTGATATGTGACACTATCAAATGTGTCCCAGTTAAAGAAAAACATTCTTACTCTCAGTGAATCATTCATTTTATCGATGAACTGTGGATCCAAATGCTCCTCGACGCCCTGGAGAAATGGTCTCTAATCCATATGAACGGTTCATCATCTGCCAGGAAGAACTGGTTCTCCTCCTGAGTAGATCCAGCTCCACTGTCTATCTCGCGTCCGTCTGAGGGAGTGGGATCTCTCCTTCACTGTAGAACTCGTCCAGGTTTCGTCTTTTTTCCAAGGAGGTTTTGTAGTTTTTCCAGGCCAAGAAGGAGGGAGCTTGGGACATTTGTCTAAAGACACGGGATGCTGGGACATTGCCAAGTCCGTGTGAACATTGTTTTATCTGTTTTTCACTGTCGCCCTCCGAGGCAACTGCAGTTATGAGTTTGGGTATTACAAAAATATATTGAATTCAGTTCAATATAAAAGTAACATTTACATCACATATTGAAAATGCCATTTATGTTCAGTGTACAGTAAGTTTCCCCCCAAAACAGACTTTTCTGCTCATATGAGTCCTTAGAGGGATGAATAAAGTTGTGGATCTGAATAGAGGACCAAGGAGTGGATATATTTGTTCAGGAAATAATCATCTGCCTCTGACAGCAGAGATTAATTTCTTCAAGAAAAGCATACATAAATTCTTTGCTAATCTAACCATAACAAGTGTTGCTCTGGTGAAGAGCAGTGTCAGAGGAGATGATGTAGAGATGGTCCAAGCGGCTGCTGGAACTCGGCCCCTGATGAGAAAACACAAAGCATTGTTAGCAATACAGTAGGAGCCACATTATTGTAACAATGTAAGCATATAGTTCATCTTACCTACTTTATTTACAATCAACTCTTCAGAATCCTCTCAGTTCAGAAAGGGTTGTCTACAGAACAAAAACAATAGAAAAGAGAAAGACATGACTAGTCACTGTTTTTTTATTATTGCACTAACTAAAGTAAGTGCAGAGCAATGCAATATACTCTGCTCTCTAAACCTGAATATGTATTCTAAATATACATAGTACAAAGAAGTTATTGTGGTGCAGCAGTTCTGCACATTAAGCCACTTTTCCACTAGCCCTGGTCCTCCAGACCGGCTCATGTCAGAGCGTCTCAGGCCGCTTTTGAGAGCCCTCATCTTATCTTTGGGTCTGGATGACACCCCCCATGTTTAAATCAAACTAGTTCCTAGCCCTTACAAACCCTTAGGCATATCATTGGTATTCATATGCATGCTTTCCGGATACAGCTTTAGAACAGCCTTTTTCAGATGGCAAAGTGAAACTGTGTCAGACCACCAAATCTCAGTCAATCAGAGCGCTGCATGTGGCGCTTACTTCCAGGTTGGCGAAGGGATAAATCTTTTGATATTGGATGCAAACGTCATGCAGCAGTCTGATTTTGTCACAAAGTGCTGATTTACAAGATACCAACGCGTGTGTTTACCCCAGCGTTAACTGACAGATATTGTCTTACAGTTAATCTCTTTAGAGGAGATTGGCTGGTCTGTGTAACTCCAGTCTCACAGCCCAGAGACTTGAGCTAAATGACTTCTGCATAATGTCTGTAATTCTTGAAACTGTAAATTAGTGGGAAGTGTAATTGTGACTGATTGTGCTAGGATACAGTAGGTGGAGGCCAAGGCAGCTTCAGTTGTGAGAGGATCTTATCTCTGCACTGAAGAAACTAAGCTCCAATGCATCTCAGTGGATCTTAAAGATTGCAACATTACATTACAATTACCGGTATTATTATTAGATTTTTTTTATCTGCATAGTGACTATTTACTTGATTAATTTAATGTGAGAAGTTTGATTCACAGATATCACTATGGAGCAGTTGAGGGAACCGTAAGATAGGTCAAGGGTAAAGTAAACCAAATGCAGATTGTATCCACTTACTTTACTACTCAAAAGGGTAGAAGTGCTAACTTCTCTGTTAATGATGTATTTTAAGCAAATTGAGATCCAATATGCTTTGGTATGAGAGACTGGGCAATGTTCCCTCTAATTTTTCATGTGTCTGGGCAAACACACAAGCTTCCTGGGCACACTGAGGACCACTGTGAGCAACATCAGATGTGCCCCCTGTGGCCACACACCAGTATCACGCAACGCGCCTGTTCAAAACCTTGCATCATAGCAAGTTACATTAAAAGACTCGAATTACAGCAGCAATTTTCATTGGTTTACTTTTATTACAAGCAATTTGGCCCACTTAAAATTAAAAAAAATCATGTTCATGAGATGTATAGTATGTTATATGTGAGAGTCCTGCTTTGGCCTGGCTGAAGGACTTGCCTCTCTTAACTCCGCCCCATTATTGTTAACTAGCTAACCTGCTCGGTGCGTAGTGGCAGGGCACATATGCACTATCAATGCTATGATTGGCTGCGTAGCCTAAGCAAACCGCATCGTATCATTGATATATCGCTCCTGAATATTTACGAAAATAGAACTAGTCCATATACGGGCCTCACCTAATAAACTGCAGATGCCCGCGTTGTAACACAAGATATTTATACATAAATAAACGTGGTGGTGTTGCGTCTTTTGAACCGGGGTCCAAAGTAATGATGCACATGTTGTCTTTTGACTACACTCTGCTGTAGACGACCTTCAACCTGTTGACCTAAGTTTAAAATTGTTGCAGTCAAATCACACACACAATACCTATTTTTCTTATTACAAAGATGTTCATAAAATATTACTGTAGTATTCAACCTAACAGTTGACACTTTGCCCTTCACAAATTGAGTATATGCATTATAATTATTGTTTAATCCAAATAGATTTATTATAGCTGACATCCCTTTAGAATACATGCGTCTAACTCTTTGTTCCCTTTCAGGAGTATGTGTGGGATGCCTCTCATTACCTGGTGCGGCTCGTCTTCAGTGGCTTAAAGGAAATGTTTACAGGCACAAGAGAAATCCAGGTAACAAAATTATTTCTTTAACATTTTTTCTCCATCCATGCAACTTTATATAATAGACTTTCTACTCCTGACCCAGTGCTGAATGTAGGCTAGGTGTAATTTTTATTCATGACTTTTGCCTCACTATTACCTTGCCATAGACGCTCATTCATCACGATGAGTCCATTTATAGATTGTGGATGTACACCTGGTCTGGAACCGCTAATAGAAGCACCACCCACTGGCAGCGTGCACCCTTTGGGGACGGTGCAGGGATGACCCAGTCTGAAATGAAAAATCCCCCTCCAAACATACTATGGTGCTCTCACATGTGTGCACCTGCTGCTACAAAATGGGTCACTCACAATGTCCCGACAAGGGAACCCAGTGGAAACCCATCATCACTCTGTATACCGTAAAACTTAAGTGTAAATCATGTTACTAAGAGAAGTATCGTATCTGTGCAGGATATTCATTCAGGATATTCATTCTCCAACTTTCCAGGCCGGGCCCAGTAATTATGGGTACATCCGGGTTTGTTTACTGCCTGCTGGATTGTTGACTTATGTTCATAAATTCATATATATACAAAATGTTTTTGACTAAATATTACATAGTTTTAATATCATGTAATGCTTGGTCATGCTTTATCTAACTGGCTGCTTATACTCTTATCAAACGTTTTCAATAGAATCAGATATAACAGTGCTACTATATCAAGGTAGCTGTTGTAACGTTGCCTGCTTGTTCCAACCTGCTGAAAATAGTAAAAAGAATGACTTAAAATTTGCACTTGACGGCTAATTATACATTGTTTCAGTTAACTGTTTATTTGACTTGAATTGTTACTTGATACCTGCTCTTGGTACAATGTGATGAGAATGCCTAAACTCCATCACAGTTTTGCTAAAATGTTTTCTCCCTTTACCCTTATCCTCCATATTGATCGCACCAGTCAGTCAGTCCAAGCTATCTATCTAGTTAATCTCTCAGTCGTGTTGCTTGCTTTCCAGCTCCCTTCATCTCTTTGTGCCTGGGATAGATGGATAGTCTATAGCACTGATGAATGGTGCTGCTTTGGCCCAGGCTGTCACATTGGTTTGCTGGGGTATATATTTGTCTTCGCAAGCGCTCATTGTGTGAAAATATTCTTGTGAGACTTTCATTCACATATAACTGTGCCAGACACATTCGCAAACCGTTGTTTTAAATTAAGCAACAATTTCTCACCTGTTCCTTTTTTAGTTCATAACAGTAGTCTTTTCAAAACAAAGCTCCGATCCTTTGCATAGATCATCTGTTTATGCCTTCTGGGAGTTCTGGCTTGTACCACATACAACACTATATTTTTTTATAGCTTGATTTGTTGATCGTTTATCCCAATGGTAGGAACACCATGAGCAGAGATGTCTCAAATTCATGACCTTGTTTGAACATGCATGCTCGATGGGCACTTGACTCCAGTACTTGCTCCCTCCTTTTCCAGGACTGGCTGACGGAGAGTGCCAGGCTCATTTCCAAGTCTGGACACACTGTGGAGTGGGTGACTCCTCTGGGATTACCCATAATTCAACCATATCATCGCAAACGCAATCAAGTGGTAAGTCAAGTACAAATGATATGAGCCCAGCCATGCAATATGCCATGTATGGTACTGTATGCATGCCATATAGGGGTTTGCAAAATATTCAAATATTGATATATCCTGACACTAAATTTGATGACTCAGTATTGATATTGTGTGCTGTTGTACATATATATGGAACTTTTTGGTGTCAATTTGTTTCACTATTGGACAGTTCTGATTTTTTTATTTGAAAGATAAAACCCCTCAAAGTCTGACCTTTTTCAAAGCACCATTTCACTCCTACAATCTTAACACTTAGACGTTATTTTATTGTTATTTCAGTCTCCTTACCTCTTCCACACTCAAGTATTTGGTGGCAAGAGGATGGTATGGATCTGGACTCTTACGTCCTCTCACTTGCTCACTGTCGCTAATGTTATACTAGCTTAGTCATGAAACTGGCATCCTATAGCACAGAGAATGTCCTGGTTGGCTGCTCCCAGTCTTGATATGTCTGTTGCAATGCCGGTGGTGTATTGTGATTGTTCTATTAGTGGTCAAACAAAGGCCAAGCTCACACCTTCTCCAGAGTGCCCCGCCACTATTCGGACTGCGATTGTGTCATGACTTGAAGATTAAACTTCTTTACCCCAGGACATGTCCAGATAGCGGGCCTTATTGGAACACTCGCATTAAAGTCATCATATGGTTATATATCTGATTTTGACCTCTACAGGCTACTGCATTAGTTAACTGAGGAGATAGGATATGCTTCATGCTGACAGTGTCTGAGGCTATAGGCCACCCTGCATGCAGCCATCCTTTTGGTTTGACATCAAGCGGGAGGTTGCTATGGGGGGGCAGTGAGACACCTCGTAAGCAGGTGCAGAAGAGGCTAGATGACAGATGGCTGTGTCCCCTGTGGCTTCTCTCACTGTCAATGTAGTGGAGAGCGTCATTTGATCTGATCTTTCTTTAATGTCCAGAAATGAGTAAATAAAGTGAATGATGCAGTGGTTTCCTGGAGTTTTTAGCTCTCATGTTTCACAGATAAATTTCTTCATCCCCAGCTTTAATTCCTTAATCCAGTTGCATCACTAGGCAACAAAAATCAAAGTAACTTGCAGAAAGGTCACCTCTTCTACTGTATAGGATTAAATTCAATCTCCCAGTCTCCTCTCAGCCTCTTAATTCAAGGTTGGGATTTGGAGGGGTCATTACTAATTATACCCAGAGATTGAATTGTGTTGAATATGGAGAGTATGTGCGAAGCAGTGATGGGTAGCCAAAGCTGTACTCAAAGTTGTTTTTGTGTGGTATTTCTCAAGTGCATGTTAAGTAAAACTAAATGTGGTGATGAACTCAAAGTAATTTAACTGATATTTAAATGGTGTAATCAGTGAAAGTATAAAAAGTATATCAACGCTCACTTGATTAATATTTCTTCAGCTTGCCTTGTGGAGCAGAAAGTTGAAATAACATGAATACTGTACCTGTTGAAGGCTGTAACTGGACTGCCGGCTCAGAGGTCACTGTAGTTTATTTTTCATCCTGGTCTCTCGTTCTCTGGCAAGGTGATGCTGAAATCTCATTGTCAGTAAACCGTAAAACGTGACACAAGGGACTCATCAGTTGGATTGGCTGGATTTGAGTGGATTTGAAGTTTATAGTGTGACTAAAAGCCTCTGATCTAATGTCCTCATTGTGAGCAGAAAGGGTCAGGTAATCCCGTCTTTGTGTTGGACACTGATGATTTCCCCCGAGTCTGATAAATTATCCTAAATAAATTCAAACCAGTACAGTCTATAGTATGGTCACTGGTGATTTCCCCTGAGTCTTTTAAATTATCTGAAATGCAACGCAGTACAGTCTGTTGTACATCTATACTGGAGGTGAAAGAGCAGACAATACATTGTCTTACCAAAGTAAGACAATGTATTTGTTGAAACTATAATTAAATGAGTATTAAACATATCACCGCACAAGTCGGCTTTCGGATAACAAAGATGAACATTGTTAATATGAAGTTTGATAAACCTATAAATGGGTAAATTAAAGCTGAGTAAAGTAACACAATAACATGTATCAAGTAGAAGAAAACCATATTAAACAGAAATTAGAATTGAATATTTATAAACTTTAAAATTCCTATTTACTACCCACTGTCTTCAACTTAGTTGGGGTGGTACTTGGCCGTTATCTTTTTACCAAAGCAGAATAAATACAGGTGGAGAAAATTCTGTCTGAAGTCACAATGGTTTCACATTTTTGTTTTGGTAAACGGCATTTTTACATGTTAGTTTGATGCCCTCACTGACTCCAGAAGAGCAGTGTTTAGGACAGACACCATGACCGTGTAGAGCATTTTGAGCTAAAAATCTAGTTAAACTTGCTCTGTGAGGTCAACAAGTTATTGTGAATGTCATGAAAGCACAAGATAAAGCACCATTTTATTCACAGAAAAAGCAAAGTGACCCAGGATTTGCAAACAGAGGTGAGGAAAGCATCCATGGGACTATTCAGGCGGGACATTGGCTAATATCCGCATTGTGATAGATGGGGATTCCCCTCTATAGAGAATACAGAGGTGGCCATCACGCACAAGGCCATCTGTGCACTCTGTCCCAGGTGATTTAATGAAGCAGCAGCTTATTCCCCACAGACTCACCACAGGCTGTCGCCATGGCCCATCCATCGCCTCCTACAATTTGAACACATCAGGAATGCATGCATTCAGATGAGCGTAATGTACGCCACTGACCTCATTCACAATGTGGAAGTTTATTTGTCACAGCAGGAGTGATGACCTCCATTTTTGGTGACCCTCACTTCCTCACTTACATCACATCCAACTCTCCCCTGCCTTTATAACCTGTCTACATGTACTCGGAGAGGTGTGTAAAAATAGGATTGATAGACAGAGTCCAACAGTGCTTCTATCATCAGTGATGGATGAGATGGCTTCTGTGACAGCAACTTCTACTACTGGTACATGAGATTTTTCAACCATTTAATGATAAGTGTCACTGTCTGTTTTTATTGTGCCGTGACCTTTAAACTAGACAACTGAAAGCTTGCATTTTTGACAACATTGACACACATCAAACCATAAACATCTCATCTCATTTTTGTTCTTGAATATTTTGGACAAACCACCTGCACACATTGTGTATATTGATTGAATTTGCGTTTTATTTGCAAGGCATTCTTATCACATAAAAGTCAATGCATTTTTTGTCATTAGGTATTTTACTTGTTCCCAGTAAATTAGATAGAGACTTGACTCCTACCTGACATGAAAATATAGAGAAACCTCGTTAATTTTTACAGTTCACCCCAGTACAATTTGGTGAGTGAAATTTTATGTGATTACTAACAATTCACTGCATTGTAATCTCTGTGTTTTGTGTTATTTGAGACACTGCTTGTATGCAATGGCTCAGACTTCAAATTACTTCTAAAATGCAAACAAATCCTTAATTGTTTCTAACTATTGAAGACATTTCTGGTCCTAGAATCAGTGGGATAGAGTAAAAACATGTTTAAACCCAGCAAAATGTGAGTCTTAAAGAAACTAGTCAGTTTAACCACGTTTTCTTCAATTATGTTTGCTTTTCAAACCCATTTCTACCAGTGGCAGTTGTTATTTTTTCTAATAGGTGAAGCTCAAACTATTAAAGTTTTATATTATGATTGAATGGCCAACACACATACAGAATAGACCCATTTACATAGACCCAAACTTGTTTCCTCATATAAACATGTATTCTGAACCTCTATGCTTTTTAAGTTGAGATTAGAATACAAAATTGGAAGTAACACAGTCTAAATCTCTGGTGGGCCATTTTCTTTTTTGGCACACTTTCTCTATATCACGCTCCTAAAGCAATCGGAGCACCCAAGGGACCAATGACTTGTCAGCTGTCCAGGTCACAACCAATCTAATGTACCATGTAGCAGAAAGGACGGGACTTCTGAAAAGATGAGTGCTGTATATAGCCTGGCAGTTTTCAGTCCTATAAACCACCCAGATCAAACCAGTTCCAGCCAAGCACATTTGCACGAGACATAAGGTTTAAAGCCTTTACAGCTGCTCTGTCTCCCTGAATCACACAAACTGCATTTAATAAGCTAAAAAATGAAATCACACATCCATTGTAATGTGCAATAAAAAGTTGTTACTCTGAAAAGGTAAATTTATATATCGATTCCATTCTTCCATGGCCTGATTTCATTTGTATTATGTGATACTAAAATATATAGTAATAGCCAATAGTCAATGAAGTATTATGTCTTCTATTTTCCATTTCTACTGTGTATAATTTGTATACAACAATTCTAATGTATTTGTTCATAGCCTTCCTTAAACAATGCTCTGAAAGTTTGTAGCATATTGTAGGCAATGCACCAGTCTTTGTTGTCTTTGAACATAACATGAATAAAAGACAACATTGTATCAGAGGAGCAGTGTGGGGTGAGCAGATGCCAGACTCCGATGCATTAGTGTAGGGTGAGTGGAAGGTAAACACATTAAAGCTATATGGAGCAGAGTGATGAGGACGGGCTGCTTGTTGCCAGTTGTATCAGTCCCCTGATACTGGGCTGCTGTTCTCACCCAGGCGTCCATCCAAGGGTCAAGGAAAGTCTGCCCCTGCCACAGATACAGAGGGGCATTTCTGACAGGACGCACCCTTCATGTACTTTCCCACAGTGGAACTGGGCAATGAATAACAAAGCAATAATGTAATGTTATTTATTTACTCATCAGTCAAGAAAATCATTCAGAACATACATTAAATCGATACGTGTTTTGGCCTGACCTGTAGAACACCAGCAAAAAAGACAAAACTTTAACATGCTGTATTATCCGCTTATTTTGAGCGTATTTAACCACTTGTGTACAAATTGATTTTGTTTTGGATACCAAGGTGTGGGTGGCGGGATTGGGATGGTCATTTGGCAGCTGCAACTTGATTTAAAAACCAGCAATGGAACAAAGTGAAAATTCCCTCTCAATTGCTGACAGGATACGCTAGCACACTGGGCACCCTTTGTGTTTATGCACCTAATTTCCTGCAGCACACTGAAAAATGGATGTAGTGACGGAGCTGACCGGGCATGACGAGGTCACCACTCACACATCAGTCTCTCATGCGTGTGTGTCTTCTTTTAGTTGAAGAAAACCCACTGAACATTTGCTTGATTTGCTTTTTAACTGAGGTCTGTAGGCTCTGCTGCCAATAATCCCATGCTCAAAAAATGCTCTGTATCCTTTAGGGCCTGCTTTAATCCCCTGAAAAGGCATACTGTCTGGTGTCACAGGGGAGACCGGGATAGGGCTTATTAATAACTTGAACTTTAAAACCGTGAAAAGAGGTGAGCTACATTTACAGCAGTTCGACTTAACCCCAACTTCTTCTACTTGGCTATTCCTTTATAGCTTTCATAACTGTAACTTTGAGGGTGCAGTAGGAAAGGGCTTTGTTTGAAGAAGTGAACTATTCTTCAGTGGTGTAAAAATACGGAGTATTTAATAAAAATGTTTTTTTGGAAGCCCTCAAATAAGTTGCATTTGATGGAAATCTCATTGTTTTTGTGTTTGGTGTCCATAAAAAACCTTTATGACTACCTTTTCCCTTTCTTTGTCACCGCTTGCTTTATATCAACATGCTATAGCTCAGCATAGTTCATAAAATGCAAAAGAAGTCTCCTTAGTTGTACCACAGATGTTTGTTTTTCTGTGTCCACAGCTGAAGAGCACCATGCAGCACATCAACCTCCAGATCAGCTACGACACCAAAGAGTGAGTCCTCCCTCCATCTCTGCCTGCTGAACTCTCACATTTACCTCACATTAGTTACCCGGAGCACAGACAAAGAACAGCAGCTGAGAACTAAAAAAAAAAGTTTTAAAATGTGGTCATGGACTAGTTTGAAAAGCTGAATTTTCTGATACATTCCAGCTGAGGTGAGTGTGCAGTAATTGTCTGAAGTCCTTTACATTCATTTACTGACAAAAGAACAGTCTCTTGTGGATATTACCTCAAATTAGCCGGTGGAATTAGGAATTCCAGTAGTGTGCATGCCTTGTGCAGCCTTTATAACGGGTATAGACAATGAAAGTAGATTTAAAGAATGCTCAATTTCAATCTTGTGTTTTTTGTTCTCCTCTCAATAATACTTAAATCCCTGCTGTATCTGAGCAAATGGGATTTGCAACATACCAAAGTATTTAAATTTAATTCATTGTTTTTTTTTTTAACTGCTGGCTGAAACTTTTCATTATAAACATTGTGTTTATAGAACTATGCAAAAATGGAAATTGGAAGCATGAATTAGGTCTTTTCAAGAAGTCTTAATTTATTGATGGAGCAGAATACACATGGATAAACAGAGAATTACTGTCCAAAATCACCATCTATATATAGCGACACATAAGCGTCTCTTGCCTGGTCAGAGTTGTAGCAAATTAAATTCAATGGCCAGTGAAATTCCTGTCTGGTAGAGGATTTTAGGTCTGTGTGCTTGGCTGCTCTGGTGGTGAGAGGGGACAGCATCCAGCAGAGAGGTTAGGGAGGTCACTGGAAGAACGAGAGAGACAGGGGAAGACTGACAACCATCGTCCCCAATACGTCGCCCATGGACCCAACTCTGGGAATTCGCTAGCTCCAAAAATCACCACCTCGTCATAAACTGGCTGTCAGTGCAGGCATTAATGTTTTAGTGGCTTTGGTCCTGAGCCAAACATGACATAGCCATTCAATCTGCCTTGGATTTAGAACGGGGCTGTCCAGTTTGTTAACAGCAGCGTCGCCGGAGCTTCCTTCCTCCCTTTGAGGTTAAAGTATCACACAAACAGACTGTAAAATTGTTACATCTGTTTAAAAGTGCACTTAAGTCGTGCTTCTCTTTTTTCAGTTCAGTTATTTTGATTCTCTACATTGTAATTCTCTTCAAAACAACAATTTTGATATACTGCCCACTACTAGCGCATGCCATAATACTTGCCATATTGTTTGCAAACACCAAAATCCTCCAAAGGGAACTCTAAATTCAGGACTATTTTTACCTGGTAACCCTTTATCTTTTCCACTCAGTCAGACCTGTGGGACCAGAGGAGCAGCTCAATTTGTCAAGAGGAAGAAGTTTTGATCCAAACATGGACAAACTATGGTTACTAGCACGTCTCTTATAGAAGTGTTTGTCTTCTGCTCAGCCTGAAAACGGCACGTCCAAAAATAAAAGAGCAGGAGTAAAGTAAGAATGATGGATAGGCAGACCGACAGACAGAGGTATTATATGTGTGCTTGGGCCAGGCCTCTGTCTCTATGCACATTAGAAGACTGTTGTGCTCAGTGGCGGCCCAGAGGATTTGAATGGCACAGGCTCACAGTAATAGCAGCTCAGAGAAGCAGATTTCCACACACCACATCTATTCTCATTTTCGACAACATTGCTTTTACATTACCTTGAAATCTCACTCCCATACCATCTATAAGTAGGGTACAAATATGAGAAAAATGTCAATAGGGGCAGATATGTTATGTTCACCGCAGACGTTCTTGAAAAAATGTGAACATTTGAAGTGAAAACCTGCATAACGGCTGAAATCAATGTGCAATATGTTATTCATGATTGATTAAACCCATGCACTTCCTCCCATTTATGATCACAACATTAAAAGCTCTCAGGATGACTCCCTTAAGAGCAGGTGCGTTTTAACTAGAAGCTATAGCAGTGTTTGTTTACTTCAAGATTTATGATGTTACTGAAAAATTAACTACAGGGTAAACATTCCAATGACATATGTGTTTATTTTCTGACTCTGATAGTAAAGTAATAAAATGAAGTCAGTGCATTTACCTATTTACGAGGTTTATAACTCGCGCTGATCGCTGTGTGTTGTATCTCTTGTTTTACACAGGAGACCAGACACAGTCAAACAAAAAAACGCCTTCCCTCCAAACTTCATCCATTCCCTGGACTCCACACACATGATGCTGACGTCACTGCACAGCCACAGGTAGAAATGGTATTTATTTACATTTTAACAACAAACAATGTGACCCTAAGCTTCTTTTCTGTCTTTTTTAGTGCTGGTCTTACATTTGTGTCGGTGCACGACTGCTACTGGACCCATGCCCTCACTGTGGACACTATGAATAAGGTGCTGATTATTCTTTCTCAATACATCTGCATGCGATCTTTGTCATAGGTTGCAAATTAAATCATTTCTTTGGTTGATGACAATCTATTCTGACTTTCTCCCGCACCCAAAATCTGTATTTTAGGACTTGACAATACAAACATGAGATTTAACGACTTCTGCCTAAGGCCCATAGGTGTACGTTTCCTTTTTTTTCACCTTTCCCCATCATAAATATGTCTTTCAAATGAACGTATAACATTTATTGTGGTAGCGCAGTCTATTTTCTGCACATTGTCTTGAGCAATGACGCCGTGCTTCTTAGGTTATTTATATCTGAGGCAAGTTCTATTTTTAAGAAAACAAATCTTAAGCTTTGTCCCACTACGTAATAAAAGCTATTTCTTTAGTTGTGTTTGTAACTAATGGCTTTGTGAGGGCAGTAAAAATGTGCTTTGTGACGCCCGTAAAACACACTTCATCTTGTATCACTAGTTTCTTGGAGCCACAGACTGAGCCACAGACCCTGGGCACAGTCACTTTTATGTCGGCTGAGGAGGGTTGACCAATCAGGCTCTCCGGTCTGAGATACTCCGGTCTGATATTTTGTGTGTCATGATTAGCGTGTGCCTGGCTCGTTACAAGGGTCATTGAACAGAGCGGAGGGGCAGGCTGCAAAGCACATGACTTGAGATCTCAAACCTGTGGAGGAAGCAGCAAGTGGTGACGAGTAGTGGCAGAGTACATGTTTGTGGGGCTGAAACAAGTCAATCAATTATTGAGATAATTGACAACTACTTTAGAAATTGAATACCATATTTTCCGGACTATAAGTCGTACCGGAGTATAAGTTGCCAGAAAAATGCAGAATAGAAAAGAAAAAAAACATATATAAGTTGCACTGGAGTATGAAATGCGGTTGCAAGTGTGAAAAATAACAAATAATATCACATATAAGTTGCTCCGGAGTATAAGTATAAGTCGCACCCTGGCCAAAACTATGAAAAAAGGTGCAACTTATAGTCCGGAAAATACGGTAATCATTATTTGGACTATACCTAGACTCCTAAACATGCCATGTGCTAAGAGAAGATGTTTTATGACAAAGCTGAAATCAAAATCAAAATGACCCTGTACATTTAGTGTTTTTGATGACATCCTGTTTTGTTTGTAACTATACTCTTATCTACAGTGGGTTATTTTAGATGGTGAAAGGCCTGTGTATATGAGATTTAACCACAGTTGACCCAGATAAAGCTAAACAATAAATTGATCAATCGAAATATGAATTGCTATAATAATCAATTGGCAAAATAGTCCAAGTACTTGTTTGCCAGTCCCAAGACTCAGAACCCAAATTGATTTGTAGCACTACATTTAACACTGCTTACATTTATTAGGGGTATAAAGAAATTGTAGTAACCATGACAATAGTGATGATAACCGCATGAATGACCGGTGCTATTTTGAACTCACTTATATGTTACTTTTTTACATTATAAGGTGCACATCTTATTTAATTTGCCCATGCTGTGAGGGACAAAGTGCCGGCAGCCTAATTCATCAAGACACATGTCAATATTTAATGCTGGCTGTCCTGGGAGCTGTGGTTCTCCGATGGCTCCTTGAATGTTGAGCAGTGTGCCATGACCGACATGCGTTCTGCTGGATGTGGGCTGAGCATCTGGGGAGTTTCTGGGTTAAGTTTGACTCTACTTCACTCACAGTCCTTCTCCTTGAGTCCCTTTTTTTGCCTTTTGCCCTGTCAGATCTGTCGAGAACAGTTTGTCGCACTGCACAGCATGCCCATCCTCCAAGACCTGTCCAACTTCCTGCTCCTGAAATACTGCGCAGCACCCATGTGAGTACAAGGATATGTGGATGTGTTTTCGCATGATATTGCAAATAAAACAACATATGTTCATATTAAAGCCCCACCGTGTGACATGTCAGCCAAAAAATATAAAATAAAAACCCTTTTGGTGTTTTGTGTGTCCTTACTGTGAGCAGACTTTTCCACAGACCCGCCTGGTGATGGGCAGGGCACATGTTTGTCTTCCAAAGTGGGTCTTTCTCCACAGATTGAATGTAGTGTTCTAGTGCTGGGCGACATCACACCCTTCATGGTATAATTGTCAATTGATCTCAGGGACATTGTGACATCATTCCCTGCAGCCGGTTTTCCTCCTGGGTTTGAAGGGAAGAACACATTGATACCGATTGTGTGGAGGCTCTGAAACTGAAAAAAAGTTTGTTGGAGTTGAAGCAGAACTTATAACGATCACTTAAATATCCTTAAACAAGTACAAATATATTAGACACACCATAAAGTATTTTGTCCAGCATCAATTATATAGTTATTGCAATAATCAAAGCCTTAAATAAAAATGTTTGACCGACTCAATTTAAAAAAAAAAAGAAAAGACTATTATTAAAATGCATGTTTAGTTTCAATTGCTTTTTTAATTTTGGCACAGTTTCGCACATTTTCTGTCGTTTGTTACAGCAGTATCAAAGTACTTATCACAAGCTTTTCCACATCAAGCATCAGTGCCAGACTTATGGCGCGAACAAAAGCCACGGTATTATTGAAAAATTACGGCAGTTCACACGTCGTTACGCTATGCAAACGGAAAGGATATTAAACTACCTCATCAAACATCTCACATTAGGAATTATGGGACTGTAAAAGTTTATTAGCGCGTCACAGTTTTTCTTTATCAGACACATAAAATGATTTTGTGCAGGGAGCGCTTGAGTGTGCGTTACTGGCCCCAGGCGGGGTTATGCTCATCGCGGCGCTGTGTTTTTCTCTTTGGGATAATTGGACACCTTCTCCACAGTCTTGACTCCAGCGCAGCCACCGCCTCGTTCAATCTCTCTGTCCCCCACAACGCACATTATTCTTCTGTAAGCCGACAAAACACATTAATAATTCGTGTTGGCGCCTGTCGGAAGGACGGCAGGACAAATGAGACAGTTTGGGTTTCTTTACTTGTTTCAACTCTCAATTTAAGGTGTCAAATCATCCATACAGCCTGTATATGACACTGTGTTAGCTTTGACTATTAGCTATTGTTCCATTGTTGTGTTCAGTATATTCATCATTATACACTGCATTAACAGACTTCTATACCTTATTTCAGACTGCGTTTTTGACAATGTCTTTGACAACTCGTGTATCATTCTTGTATGTATCTCTGGTCCATAATGGCCTGAATACTAAGTTGCCATGCGTTTCCCTAGGGCACGTCTTATTAATAATCCAATTCACTAGAATGTTATTATTAGGCAAGCACTCGCAGTACAGCCAATTACAATGTTATATATATATATATATATATATATATATATATATATATATATATATATATATATATACACAGAGTTGTCACAGGACGATATTGAATTGTAAAATAATCGCAATTAACGATAATATCGTAATATTTATGAAAATTGCTGACTTTTTAACAAATGGAATTATATACTCGAATGACTAGATGCATCATTGAGTTAAAAACAGGCAATATTTACAACTATACAAAATCCAGAGACTCAGAAAACGGTTTATTGCTGCTGTCGGTAAACAAAGATTCACAAACTAGGAACTTGCTTTGGCGGCGAGGTGCAACACGAGAGTGAACCGTTTTGAAATTATATATACGTACTATTATTTTGTGTTGAAAATGTGAGTCTATTGTCTAAAACCTACTTATATTACTTATTTATGAATTATTTATTATTATGGTATCACACCAGTCCACAGTTGATACCAGTATTGATACCTGAAGTATCTGACTGTTGTGGTAAAGAATAGGGCTGGGTATTGACCCTCGCGATACGATATGTATCCCGACACAGTGGTCACGATACGATATATATCCTGATACGATAATATATTCCCTCATTAAGATATGTATCCAGATACATTTTTGAAAAAAGGGTCGTAAAATTTACCTAATGGGTAATTTTTTTTAATTATTTTATTAATAATAATTATATTATTAAAGAAAATATATGAAATTTCATGTTTATCCACAAAGGCACTTATTTATAAATCATTTATGCTCAAATAACTTCATACATCCAACCAACAGATCCAAATAGAAATATATATTATATATATATATATATATATATATATATTAGCATGGTCTGAACATGCTAATATATATATTAGCATGGTCTGAACATGCTGCAGCTGCATCTCCTGCACATGCGAGATCATCACCTGTGAAAAAGAGACATTTTCTCATTGGGTTTTCCCTGTATAAATCCATAAAATGATTTACCGGTCTCACCTATGGTCTTGAGCTTAGGTAATGACCGAAAGGACAAGATCGCGGATACAAGCGGTCTAACTGAGTTTCTTCCGTAGGGTGGCTGGGCGCTCCATTAGAGATAGGGTGAGGAGCTCAGTCACACAGAAGGAGCTCGGGGTAGAGCCCTTGCCCCACTACCCGATAAGTGGAAGAAGATGGATGGAAGACTGCTATCGAGTATATTCCGGAGTATCAGAAATTTGAAATGTTAGTATCGTGACGACGCTAAAGTCTAAACATCCAGGCATTATGTTCCTGTGTTAGTCATTCCAAATACAGTTTGAATTCATTTGTTTGTTTGCCTTCACAATATTCCGCCACCTCAGTACCCCAGAGGGCATCGGTGATTGTTATTCTCCCTGTTCCAAGGGTTTTTGACTTTCTGCTGGAGGTGTTAATACTCTTCCTGACTTTCCAGCTCGTCTGTAAATGGTCATTAACTTGTGACTTCACTGGTGTTTTTTGCCTTTGTGGCAGGACTGAGGCCAAAAACAAGAAGTACCAGGAGTACAGGAGGCTGATGCTGCTGCTAGCCAAAGTGCCCCAGACAGGTTAGTTATGCACACTGCTTTACTTTTGCTCCACAGTTTGTTTGAAATGGGGACACTGTTTGGACTCCTGTCTTCACTTCTCCTAATTGGGTGAACAACGACCTTTAATGCCCTTCAGCTTTAGTTGACCGTAGGTTCTCTCCAGCCACATGTCGGCTGTATAATTGCTGAAAGGTGCAGGTTCAGAGGCAGCTGGATGCTAGCTTTGCTCTTATGTAACCTCTCCATCTGTATTGGACTGTCTGACAGCTGGCTCCTACAAATTGATTGTTGTTAATTGTGTTCCTCCTCTGCATAAGCGGCTTAAAGAGGATAAGGCCAGTCAGGTGTGGCCCGAGAGCGTGACTTTGAATGTCCATTATATTTACCGTTCAATACTTGACTCGCAATCAGAAATCTGTTATAATCTGTGGGCAAACTTCCTATTATGTACATGTGGTTTATTGAGCATAATCCCCCTGGCTCTGTTGGGTAACTTTTGAAGCTTATCAGGTTAAAATACAAGAATACTTCTAAGTCTTGGAAAATGATATACGGTGTACCTGGAAGTGTGAGAACCCCAAGAATGGACGCAATTTGCAAATCACAAAGGCTTTTGAAGTACCATAATATCCTCCACAAACAACAAAATATCCTGTCTTTTTCTGCATAAAAGCCACTAACTCTGTTGTTTGGATGTAACGTGTTGAAATTATTCATTTTATTAATTGGTCAGTTATTTGTCAATTCCCCTGGATGCATTTAAAATGAGAACTTTTAACAGAATCCTATTATTTACACATAAATATATTTTTTCCCAAATCATGCAGCCCTATTTTCAATTTCCAAAAAATATTCATTCAGTTTGCATTCAGTTTGACTAGAACTGAAGCTTTTTCTGCATTCAGTTTGCATGTTCAGATTGATTGATTGATTGATTGATGAAAAGCTCCATAGCTCCAGGTTAGTTTTCTTTAAGTTAAGTATGAGTCTGGTGTTCTTTTCGGGCGACACAGCATGACATCGTGTGAAGCTGTTTGTTTTGTTTCGCACAGTACATTATGTCATCGTGGTTACAATCTGTCTGTGTGTTACTACGATGACATGACAGCCTCAAAAGCACAAAGAAACACTGCCTACAAAATGTTGATAAGTTCTCTAAAACTTACTAGGTCCATATCAGATTCAGCATCTCATACGACGGTCGATGTCACTTCTCTTCCAGTTACAACCGTAGCTTGGCTCTCGGTCACTAAGATTTTATGGCCCTCCAGAGACGTGGGGTCTTTTGTAACAACAATCAATAAGGAGGTCTCGGGAGTAACGCAAGATCAAACGCTGGATCTTAGGAGGCTATTGAAATCAGAAAGCACTGGCAGCATCAACAGCGACGATGGGGCCTTCCTCGTATAAGACACGCTACTCCAGAGACGATCGGCGGCAGGGGGCGGGGTCAGCCCTGACGATAAGTGACATGTCACCAACGCCAGTGACAGTTCTGATGAAGGCTCGCAGTTAAGCAGCTGAAACATGTCAACAAGGAAATAACATCTCCTTATTGATTGTCTTTTTAAAAAAAGTCTGTGGATATATCTTAATAAGTCCAAATGAACGTTGTAGGAGTTTTTATGGCCTTTTCATTAATAATTCACTCTGGTGCTTCTGCTGGTGCACACAGTTGTCAGGGAGAGCACACAAGCCACAGCACAGGACATAATTCAGGGCTAAAATTAGCATCCAAGTTCTGCTCGATTGCACTGGTATACGGTAAGAATGTGTGAGAATTAAAGGTTTGACAAAATGTAGCTCTTTGGTATTGCCATGGCCTAACCCTAACCCTGCACTATACGTTTAAGAACATTTTAGGTGTGTTTTTAAGGCTTACATGAACTGAAAACTAAACTGCAATGTGTGATATTTAAATTAATAATATATTTGTGTGTGTATTTTCACTTTACAAAAGCAACCAACAATAATAAAACTGCACAGACTTATTAAAGTAAAACAGACGGATACAAACTCTAGTCTCAGTCTATTACATTAGATCATTAGTATTGTTATTAGGCCCAAGCCGAAAGACAAATATGCCTGTGAGTAGTTTCGAAAATAATTTTGAGTGATGGCCCCGTGAAAAAATATTGAAAGGCGCCTCAGTATTGCCACCTCAAATATCAATTAACACGTGGCCAATAAATGTAATTGGAGCGTGTGTGAAGATTTCCAAGCTGAACGCAATGATATGCAAATGTAGTGGCTAGCTAATAAAATGGCTCTCTAGCGCCCTCTCCAAATTAGATTTTCAAAAATTCATAAAGGGCGATCTATTTGTCATAGACAAGTATATATATAAAGTTTATATTGGGTACATTATTGACCGGGCACAATGCAACAAAATCACGTGACTCAAGGTTTTTATAGCGGGAAAAAATAGTTGAAAAAAGTTTCCGTTATTATTTTTTTGATTAGGCCTGAGCCAAAGGACGAACATAAAAGCCAATGGGGACATAACTCATCTCGAACCGTGCGGTCGTGAAAATGTTGAATGACTTACCGGTAGTATAAAGTTGGTACTGTTTGTGAGGGAGAGGTTATGTGGGCGGGGGGATTAGAGGTGTGCTCTTCGCTGGTGGCTCGTACCCCGCAGATGCAAGAGGGGCGAGGGCCTTTATCGCCATGCACGGCTTTAATTATTATTATTATCATTATCACAATAAAATACTTTTGCGCCAGTTTTTGTACTATGTTGTACTGATTATGAATACTACAATCAAATGCTGGTTAATCTAAAACTGTTACACAGCTAGCATAAGTAGTACACATTTATATTTTGGTAAATCCTTGACCATAGCCTGACCGTAGTTAAGTCTAACCTGATATTGAATTTGCTGGAGAGATCGACATGTTCACCTGTTTTTTTGCCTGTAGGTGATTTTGATCTGCAGCTGGTGAAAGAGTCGACGTACTTCTTCAGCTGAGGCTCCACCAGGTGAACCAGTCGTGGACATGAGTGAAATTGACAAGCGCCGCAGGAAGGTTTTGGGCCTGGTGGAGTCTGCATCGATCCAGGTGCTTCACCGGCTCCTGGTTCACGAGCTGCTCTGTAGATGGGCACCCACAGAGAACAAATCCAGAGGTGGTCTTCTCCTCCAGACGCAAGATGAGAAAATCAACAGTGGGCAGGGATGTTAAACCTTCAGTCTGACAAATGCATCAACGTACCAATCTGCAATGTTATTTCCTTTGACTACATTGGATGGATGAGCACAAGATAACGGCTATCAGTGGTCATAAACTGGAGTTTTTTAAAGCCATAGAATTGAAACGCATCAAACGGCTGTTTTTTGCCGACTATAATCTCATTATTGGTCGGCCTATGTGCATTTTCCTGCTGTGCAGAGCTGTGCATCCTCTTTCCATCGAACAGCTGATCCGTCAGGGAACAGGACGCTAATCACTGGAACCCTAACCCTGGAATTTGTACTTGAGACATTTGAGAACTTAACCTGCAGAAATAAAGCCTTGTAGCTAATACAGTCATCATGGTGTCCGCCTGCTCGCCGTCCTGGAATGACTAAGCATTTTACGATTCCTCTAAATAAATCTGTTTCTTAAAATGTCTCCTCATTCAATTCATAATTCGAAGAAGTAGCCAGCCATCTTGTGCTTCAAAGAGGCACCTCAGCTGGGCTTTTATTCACTTATATCTACATATTTCCATCCCAGTGTGGGTGTGTGTGTGATGAGATGAATGCTCTTCTTTTAACGCCACCACAAAGACTTGACTAATCAACTCATAACTCATATTTTTCTGGGCCTCTGTTGCTCCTAGAAGTAAAAATAGATCTGATCATTTTCTGGAAATGTTACAGCACTTTCAGACAAAAGGTGTTCAAAGCCACAGAGCTCCAAACACCGACAGATGAATGACAATGAAACGGAATGGAAATCATGCACAAAGACTGGGCCCATTATTATGGAATTTATTCACAGTACACTTTGAATTTCATAATGTTGCTACTTGGGACTTGGTTCACTTGCCTTTTAATTAGCTATAATCACATGCAACTTTTCCTGTCTCATGGTTCCTAATAAGTGGGGCAGTAATCAACGGTCGAATTTACCTCTGCACAATTTTTCTCTCCCTTGACATTTGTGCTGCCCAGCCCCATTTTTACATATACCGGTAGCTTTCAATTGATCCCACAAGTTTTATTTAAGGAACTCTAAATACTCGCTTCAACCTGCTTTTCCTTGTTCATCTGCTCCATTCCCAATAGTTGGTCCAAAACATGGTACACAGCCCCAATGCCTTAACGAGTCAAAGTTTGTCATATCAAGGAAGATGTAAAACATTGCGTGCTTTGTTCATTTGTTTATTTGTTTGGATATGGACAAAGTGGCTCCTGAGCCAGTACAGTTTGTGGTCTTGATATCCTTTGAAAGGACTTCTGCTTTGGAGCGAGCTGCGTTCCTCTGGGGTGAGTTCATAGTCGTCACACATGCCTGTTCCGGGCTAATGGAACAAACTGCTCTCAGGAAATAGTTTCTGCTGCAGGGTTCCTCTAGAACAGAGATTCACACACATTTTATAACTGTTATGATTGAGGGGTAACAGTGGCAGAGTGGTTAGCTCTCCTGTATTTCTTTAACCAGACCATTGGACCATTCAAGCAACTATATCCCCTCTTCCTCCTCCCTGGGTATTTGCATGACATGCTTTGTTTGATATGAAACAGACATGATTTTATTTTAGCTTGTATGAAGATCTTCATTACATAGTCTTCTTGTCGGGCTCTGGACAATCTGAGTAAACAGAAAATATTACTCATCATGAGGCTCAAGATGTTAAATGCCAAAACATTTGGGTGGTATTAGTCAGATCCACAGACGAAAGCTTATTAAAGCCCCAATAACATGTTAATAACAAATGACCTTTTTCTGTTTACAAATTCAAAGATGTTAACTATTCTGCCACAGTATTACAAATATGTTTTACACCTACTTTGTGCATTTCCAGTCAGATTCACCAGCTACTGTCACTCTGGACCTTGATCCATGGTTAAGAATGTGTCCTTGAAAATACTTCATCCAGTATTTTTTTCCGAATCCTTGAAAGAAACCCGACTGACTCCTACTGTGCTGTATTCCTCTGCTTTTCCATGCTAAATATGTAGACCTATGAATTGCTGTTTGACTCTATAGTGAACATGCAAAGAAAAGGGTAAGAAAATGGGGATAAAAGCATGAGCTACATGATGAATGTGTCAGCGCTTATCTTCACTTGAGGCCAGAGCCACTGCTGATAGGAGCCACTCAACTTGCCCCGAGTGAGACGGCTTTGATTCTGTTGCCAAGCTGCCCCGCCATATCTGTAGCAGCATGGCATCATGGAAGTCTGGCAGCAGTTATAGGGGGGGCATCCTGAATTGAGCCAGGATTAAAACTGAGGTGCCGGGGGTCAGTCACCTGAGAGACTGGTGGATTAGTGCAAATCAGGCGACACATCAGGAGGACAAACTGTTACCGCACACTGGCACTGCGATTAGTTCATTTTCTTTTCAAATTCCAGTGACATTTATTAGGAATTTGGAGACTTGAAAATATTACTTTAATAGTTGGGTAACATTTCAAAATAGATGTCATTGTTCCAGTCAAGAGCTAATGGGTGTTTTCTGCTCTATTTGTTGATCACTGTAACTTCAGCAGCTGCAGTTTCAGATGTTACCTGTTCTTTCAGTTTAAACATGTTGGCTAATGCCGCTATGGCCATAATCATAGGTGAGAGAAACGGTGAGTCTAACAGTATTTGGAGCAGTGATGATGCATATGAAAACTACACATTTCTGCTTCTATTGAAAAAATGGACATTAAAGGTCAACAGAAATAATCCAAACACAGATAAGTTATCCTGTATAAATACACTTTATTATTGGACTTTATACATGTATTGCAGTGGGTTATAGGTGACAGTGACGTTTGCATTGTAATAGTTTTGCATTATTGTACAGCCACACAACAGGATTATATGAGTGATGCTTAATCTAGGCACTATAGTTACACACACTTGTGACGAGTGTGGATGAAATGAAACTCAATGTATTTTATTCAAGGGTCCATTTATCAGTATGAGTTCTAACCTGTGTGTCTGTGTGTGTTTGCGTTTCAAACTGTCCCGCATCATAAAGAATGCTCGAGTGACAAAGTGAATTGTTTACAGTGCTGCCTCTGGCGTAGGAATGAAGCATTTGGCTACTCAAAGTTATCAACATAAAAATACATTATTTTAGTACTTTTGTTTGTTTTTTCCCTAAAATATGAATTGAAACAATTATTCGTATGATGCATTTAATGACCCACTTTGTAGCACATGACTTGTATATTTGTGCCTGTTGTGTGCATCTGGCTCTGAAACCCTTCAGGCTGCACTGAAACACTGACAGCTGAGACTCTAACTTTTACATAACATGCTGCTGGAGCTGTGGAGTGCATTAACAGAGTTGTAGGAAACATGCATAGAGAGAAACCGGTGTCAAAGTTTGCTGTAAAACTCTTAAAAAAAAAAAAAAAAGGTTTCCATGTAAGTATCCATGGAAACTACTGCCAGCAGCTGCAATGGTGTGAAACCTGATTCCCTACAACTAGCTATTTGCTAGTTTCTTATAATAACTTCCCCGATGAGAAAAACATATTCACGTTTTCAACAGTTTAAGTGTTCCTACAGTTACGGTAAACTAGGCTAAATAAATAGTCCCTTACATGTGTACATAAATTACAACCAGGTTAATTCCCAAACTCAGAAAGAATCTTATAAAATCTGGTCTAACACATGAAATATTGCATTTCTATGAACAACTCCAGAACAGCACAGACCTTCATCTGTATTTAAAGTGACTTTACTGAGACTGCCTGCGCGTTATTGCTCTCTAGAAATTAGTGTTTCTGTGGTTGGTCAATAACTCGTGTATCACACTGTTTGCATACGTGTCCAGGACAGTCTTTTAGTTAGTTTGTATAATGTTCACAGCTGGGTCTTTAGTGTCTCCAGGCTGTTGATGTTTTTACATGAAAACTTAGCAACATATTGAACATCCATAAGCTATGAGTGGAAAAGATTCCTGTGATGAGAACGTCCCCATCCTTTGCACTTTGTGTGTTACATAATATGCCCAAGTTACCTAGGACCCAGCTTTAGACGTTTGTCTCCAGGACACAAACATAGTCAGTAGTAGTTATCGTTCAGTAAATGAAGGGTGGATAAATTGGGTAAAACAAAGTGCTCTGTTAAAATACTTGGACTTGAAGAATAACCTAAATTGTGAGTTGGAAATAGGATATGAATATCGGCACTTTAAAGTTAATCAGAGGAGAATAGTTTCAGACCAACAGCCCTCCTTCATCTGTAATGGGATGACTTTGCACAGATGAATGTCAAAGAACGTTGGGTCAGGAGTTATAGTGTGTTATAGTTTTGGACACGAGTCTTTAGTGTCCCATAAAACTCTTAACAGAGGCACACTGTTCTGACCTTGTCAGAGCTCTGACTGTCGTGAGTTCATTATGTGTCGCTTTGGCTTAGACATAATGACCGACTATGAACAAGGCATTCAGGGAGAAGTGACTCAATTGAATGAATTTGTTTTGAATCGTAGAAAATCCTTGGAAGTAACTGGCAGTGATTTTTAAAGTTCAGCAGACTGTAGGAAATTATAAACTTTTATATTCCACTCTAAAGGGAAATTAAGTTAAACTTAAAAAAAACCAGGCCACCTGAATTAGTTGATTGGCAGGATCGGCAATGTTTGATCAGGTCAAATGTGTCTTGTCTGTCAGTCTTTTATAAAGCCAACGCTCGACATCAATCATTCATTTAAACTGTAAAAGCTGCTCCTACTTCACACTGTTCTGAAGCTTCAGATATTTGTCTTGGGAAATAAACCAAAATGTTATCACATTAAACCTTCAATTTACTACTTTTATGAATAAATATTGATTAATGCAGTTTTAAACAACACAAATATACTCCTGAGCAAAAATCAATGCTTTGCTGGAACAAAGCAATTTGTCTCACTTCCGGAGTTTTTAGAGCAAAAGATGCTCGCCCCATAGACTAATTAAAATATAAGCAACAGTATTGACTACAAGAAAGAATAAACACATTTTGTGGCATAGGCCTTTTATACTGAAATTAAAGTGGCAATATCCAATACTGCTTCTTTATATAATAGTGTTTGAACTACAATTGTTTTATTCTACTAGGCTTATTATTACAGCTATGAGGGGAATACAACCACACCATAAAAGTACAGATTTAAAAGTTTTACAGGTCTTCCCTTCCCTACAGGTCTTCTTTCTGTCTTTCATCAGTAATACATTTCAAGGGTGTTGAATATAAATTAAAACTATGACATTTTGAGAAGATGCTACCTTACTTCTGTAGTTCTGTGCACTTATTGAGTTTGTGAGCATATCAAAATTCACCATGGAGACAGTTTCCACTTAGACCCTCCGCAGTTCCACTCACTTCTCATTCATACATTCATATAGTCAAACGTCAAGTGAGAAAGTAGAAAGTTATTCCCTCAGAGTTTTACTGAAATCACAAGTTGGACGATAACTTTGATCTTACTTTGACGTAATCTGTCTCCGAAAGGCTCCCTATTGAGTCCTTTTTGGGTTGCCCTGAGTCTCCAAGGCCTTGTCCTGAACCCCCTGCTGCCACTGCGGCACCCCCTGTTCCAAACCCTTGAAACGGTGAAGGCGAGGAAGCTGCGGGAAAGGCCCCTACAGACATTTGGTGTGGCAGCATCACTCTAGGAGGAATGGCACTCCGGACAGCACTTTGTCCTGATGGAGTCTGTGAAGGCGGCGGCCCTATTGACGTAGAGGAGACTCTTGTTGATTGGGGAGGGCTCGGGATGGTAGGCTGCAACCCCTCATGGGGCAAGGATGGTTGGGATGCCGATAGTACTCTTGCGTCCTGGTTCAAGGTTCCCATTTGTAAGGAATGCGTGCTCTTATGCGCGCTTGCTCGATGAACGGGGCTGGATATGTGTTGCTGAAGTAGGGAGAGTTGCGATCCAGATGTGGGCCCGGTGAGTCCGCTAGATCCGTACTGGAAGGACCGCCCTCCCGTGGCTAATGGGCTCTGAACGGACGGGCTGGACATGACCGAGGGAAAGGCACCAGAAGCGATGAGCTGAGGCTGGAGCGGAGCGGCCGAAACCTGAAAGCGCCGCACCATCCGGGGAGACTGCAGCGCGTTCCCCTGGTTTGGAGGGCAGAAGCTCATGGCCACGGCCTGCTGCAGGGTGGCAATGGCAGAGCTCTGTTGTTGCTGGGCGGATGAGGGAGGAGGCAGGAAGATCCCCCCGGGAAGAGGCGGGGTTAAGGTGGACAGAGACATGGCACGGGGCCGCGGCGTGTCCACGTGTTGCACCATCTCGCGGTCGTATTTGACGATTTCCTGGATCATCTCATTCTCACGGTTGTTGAAAACGCCCGAATTGAGGTCGTGCTGAACCTTGTGCATCAAAATCGAGTTCTTCTTCCCTGCAATGACAATGATGATGATGTTAGTTCCTGAAATATGTGAGTGAAACAGATGGGGAAAACAGGTTAGCAGAAGAATTAAGGTGTTACGATTATGTTGCCAGCCTAATGAGTTAGTTAACATTGCACAACTAAATGTGCATAAAATAGTCCAACGCTTTTAGATTAGAGATTCTTTTCTGAAATTATGAAAGAAGATTTTTCATATTGTGCAGTGGGGCGCAGATTATGCTAGCTCCATTCGTAACAGAGAACACATGGCTGCTTATTACCTAAAACCTCCACTACATATGATTTAGAATTATAATTTTGTTAACAACATTAATCTCTTATCTAAATATCTGTGACCACTTCAACGCTGCCATGATTAATGAACTAAACAGTTTCTGATTGTACTCAATAATAAGCTTTATTTATAAATATTATTTACAGCCTTCAGTGACAATATTCCAACTTTTATTTGGTTGATAATCCATTTAAAAAGTATCAGTATACAATAGAAATAATCGTTAAACTAGTTGAGTAATTGAAAAAAATACAGCTGACTCGTCCAAAATAATTGTCAGTGACAGCCCTAAACCTCTTTCAAATGTATATTTTCTTGCGGTGTGAGTTAATTTAGTTAATTCCCCGTAGCCTTTTTGTTTGTGTTTGTTTTGGTGGTAAAATATTTTTCCAAAAGACAGTTAAACCTTTTCAGGCAGCCAACAACAAACACATCTTATTTATCATTTCAAAAGTGTAAAAACTAAAAGAAGGGAACAATATTAGAGCCCTATACTGTATGTTTCTGATACACACTGGACTATATCACAGCTTCCTAAGGACCACATGCCTCCCACATAGTGTTTGTGAGATGTGTCTCTTCTTTCTTGATTGGCACATGCTACAACAATATGTTACTCTATATTTGGCTCTTTGGACCGCTTCCACATGGACATGAAGCACTAATGAGCCCAGCTACTGTACATGCATATACTGTATAAAATACTTTCTCCTGTGTGATCTGCTGCCCATATCTTTGGTTCTGTTTTTGTGACCCATAAATTGATGATCTTGCTATTCTAGGCCTGTGTGAGAATCATCTGATCTGTGTCTTGTCAGGCCAGAGGAAGAAGCAGATGTTAGAGAAGTGCAATCCAAAGTGATCACATTCTCACCACATCAGGTGACGAACACTGCAAGTGTTAATGACTAAGGCGAGATCAGGGAGCGGCTCGTCCTTGGTTGAGATGGATGTTACAAAAACATTACAAAATTCAAATTCCAATTTTAAGTTTAAAATGAAGGTCAAATGCATTTAAGAATATTTCATTAAAAGGTTTGAACAAAAGTCTTTGCAGGTTGTATACATACATTTCACAGTCTTTTACAAAGGCCCTCATTTGTTGGACAAGAGCTGTGTCATGCGGCTGCAAAAGGCCACTCTTCACCAACTGGATGATTTGGCTTTTGGCTGCCTCAGGCCTTCACGAGAGGATCCACATAAATCCCTAGCAGTGGAGGCCAAACCGGACCAACCACAGGCATTTGTACTTATAGGTGACTGTAACGCTGCATTATCACCTCTAGGCCATTGTATATGCCGGTCATGGAGTGTGTGGGGGATTCAAAGACTTCAAAGTGCTTCCTGTGAGCTTGGCCAATGGGATCACGGTGGGAAGGTGATATGGTGAGTCTTTAACCTCTTTAGCCGCTTTAGCATGTACAAGAACCAATGGCACGCTCAGGGGGGACGGGTGAGAAAATTCACTGTATCGTACAATAAGAAAAGACAGAACATTTCCATGAGCTTTCTGCTGACTGTGGAAGGCCTGGAGTATGAAGCAGAGGCCTGTGTTACAAAGATCAGTCTCAAAAACTAACAAGTGCACAGCATTTTAATATTAACAAAAAAAACCTGGTTTAGTCTTGTTTTAAACCTTGTCTAGCCTCATTTTAGACCTGGCTTAGCCTCATTTTAGAGCTGGTTTAGTTTAGTTTTAGACCTGGTTTAGTCTCATTTTAGACCTGGCTTAGCCTCATTTTAGACCTGGTTTAGTCTCATTTTAGACCTGGTTTAGTCTCATTTTAGACCTGGCTTAGCCTCATTTTAGACCTGGTTTAGTCTCGTTTTAGACCTGGTTTAGTCTCATTTTAGACCTGGCTTAGCCTCGTTTTAGACCTGGTTTAGTCTCGTTTTAGACATGGTTTAGTTTAGTTTTAGACCTGGTTTAGTCTCATTTTAGACCTGGCTTAGCCTCATTTTAGACCTGGTTTAGTCTCATTTTAGACCTGGCTTAGCCTCATTTTAGACCTGGTTTAGTCTCGTTTTAGACCTGGTTTAGTCTCATTTTAGACCTGGCTTAGCCTCGTTTTAGACCTGGTTTAGTCTCGTTTTAGACATGGTTTAGTTTAGTTTTAGACCTGGTTTAGTCTCATTTTAGACCTGGCTTAGCCTCATTTTAGACCTGGTTTAGTCTCATTTTAGACCTGGCTTAGCCTCATTTTAGACCTGGTTTAGTCTCGTTTTAGACCTGGTTTAGTCTCATTTTAGACCTGGCTTAGCCTCGTTTTAGACCTGGTTTAGTCTCGTTTTAGACATGGTTTAGTTTAGTTTTAGACCTGGTTTAGTCTCATTTTAGACCTGGCTTAGCCTCATTTTAGACCTGGTTTAGTCTCATTTTAGACCTGGCTTAGCCTCATTTTAGACCTGGTTTAGTCTCGTTTTAGACCTGGTTTAGTCTCGTTTTAGACATGGTTTAGACTCAATTAAGACCTGGTTTAGTCTCGTTTTAGACCTGGTTTAGTCTCATTTTAGACCTGGCTTAGCCTCGTTTTAGACCTGGTTTAGTCTCGTTTTAGACCTGGCTTAGCCTCATTTTAGACCTGGTTTAGTCTCATTTTAGACCTGGCTTAGCCTCGTTTTAGACCTGGTTTAGTCTCGTTTTAGACCTGGTTTAGTCTCGTTTTAGACATGGTTTAGACTCAATTAAGACCTGGTTTAGTCTCGTTTTAGACCTGGTTTAGTCTCATTTTAGACCTGGCTTAGCCTCGTTTTAGACCTGGTTTAGTCTCGTTTTAGACCTGGGGTCCAAGTTACAAAAGATAAAATTTGCCATCAGTTATTAATTGCCGACATGCAAAATAGCAGTATTTCCCTTTGCCACTTCAATATCATTTGTTTTGATGTTTTAGATGGCTCCAGTTTGAATACACTTTATATTGTATTATATTATATTAGAAAAGTTGCACAGTGAGTTTATTCCAGGAAGTTTTGGACAAGTTTGGTTTCAACAGCATTAATATTCTTGGCATGGACACTGTCAGGCCTGTCTTGTTTGTTCTGCTCATTATTGAGTGAAAGAAACAAAACAAACATAAAACATGTGTGATTAATATTCATTGGGTGCAAAGTCCAATGAGGATATTTGGACAGTGGCTACATATCGGATCTCACCACACGAGGTTTGCTTCAAGGTTGATAATGAGCCTGACCAACTGCGACTGTTATGATGATGAATTAGACTTATTTTATCTTGTTGTGAGTAATTTCTATTTAATTTTTCTCTGACTGTTTTTTACAAATTTCAAAAAAATAAAATCTTAGTAAAGTAAAACAAAAATATTAGTTTCAAGATAATATTTTGAAGTTGGTGTAATCCCTCATTTGTCCTGGAGTGGTCCAAAGGTTCAATGGAAGTCATCTGGACAATCAAGACGTTTTAACTGCCATCCAGAAGTCATTTTGAAGCTAAAGGTCCTGGACTGAGAAGCAAGAAACAATATTGTGAATTTGAGCCATTTTAACCACTGTAGATCTTCAGTCTTTGCAGTGCTTGAAGTGTGGAATCTTGGTTTATTTTAGTGATATCATTATGATTGTTTGATACTGTAGGTACTCTTCAGATCCATGTTTTTTAGAATAGAATGATGAAAAATTAAAACAGATGCCAGAGCAATTAACAATACATAAAGTTTTCAATGAACTGGAAGCTGGCTCCCTGAATAATGTACTCAGCCCCGCAGCTTATTGTGGACACGCATTCCCTCTGGCTCTTTGTTTTTTGTCTATGGTTACGAACACCATGACTATAAAGAAAATAGCAACACTTCAGTTTATCATGGCATTCTATTTTAGACTGATTATAATGGCATGGTACCAGGTGATGAGGACATTACTTTGTCTTGCATCGAATGACCAGTAAATCTCACATTCTGCACTGTACTGTCATTATTAATAGAACTGTTTGGGGAGTGGACTATGTTTGCAGCTATAAATCCCTTGTTCTTTCTTTGTAGTTCTATGTTATGGTTTAGTTTGACTGTTTTTTCAAAGCAAGTAGTGATTTGTATGAAATTTGGTTTAGGTTGTTCATCCAGACGTAATAATTTATTTGGAGCTAGAATGGGCACAAAACATAAACTAAAACACCACTCCTTCTGGATCCATTCAACTCGGTATATGAGCCATACATGCTTCAGTCAAGAGGCAAACCCCCCACTATTTCATCAGAGAATGGTTATTTTTAAAAACAGTTCAGGAAATCCATTATAAGTTGAATTGCTGCTATGAAAATATAGGCTTTCTGCACAGTATAACCTTCATTGTATCATAGAATTCACCGTGTCCCAGCTGTGAGGTGGCGGGCCGTTTTGACGTGAACAAATGAATAGCTTTCCCATATGCCTCATTTGGTCACATGAATGACTCACTTCCCGATGAATACCTGCGGCTGCGGTTGAGCAGAGGCTGATTGTCGGTGGCTAAATTCTTATGATGCGAATCATAAATTATGCCTTGATCACTTTGGTATTTTCTTCATTGGCTCTGCTTTGTCCTTGCTTGTAACTGATTAATGTTTCACTAAAAGTGTATAAACGGAATAAAGTTTGAGTTTTTGTGTGCAACCTTCAAGTAGCTATTGCTACAAGGCTGAAAGAGTCACGCTCAAAAACAGTAATCTGCCATCTTATGTACTTTCTTCACCGCGGCACTTCTTCATCACATTTACTACTAAAACAGGGGTGCCCATACAGGCCAAAAGGATATGTATTACTGTGCCAAGGGCCCAACCTAATTATGTGTAGCAGATAAAAATTGTATCTGCATTCGATCAAGTTTGCCTTTATTAGTGTCTTTTCGGAACAAAATTTATTCAAAATAGATACAAGTACTCCCTATAAATCACACCACCCCGTTGCAGGCCGCATTAGACCCCCTAGAGGACCATGTTGGTCCTGCGGGCCCCACTTTGGGCACCCCTGTACTAAATATTATATCACTAAAGATTATTAACTTGCAACAGAAACTGTACCGAGAAACAATTTTAGGCCTGATTTTTGCATTGTATTATCACATTAGTGTGAATATACTGTAAAATGTACCTCAAAAGTGCAGAAATATCACATTATCACAAAAGCCAGGTTAAGATTTTCCTACCTATTCTGTCGAGTCTGTCGATGGCTACCGTCTCAAAAGCCCTCCTCATCATGGGGTACTCCTCCAGCACCTCATTGAAGTTGTCCACAGATAATGAGTAGAGCCGACAGTATGTGTCGGCACGGACACTGGCCGTGCGCCGGCCCCGGGTCAGCAGGCAGATCTCTGAGGGCAAGACAAGAAATACAACGTAAACATAAAGAAGATAAGAGTCATTCAGCAATAATCAAAACTTGCATCCTTATTGTGACTGACCTGCTCTCACTGTAGCTCTGCTTATTTGAACAACACAAAAGAACCACTCACATTTCATTATTCATGCCGAATACAATTGCATATTTGAGTGATAAGGCTCCTGGAGCATTACCAGTATATTAGAACTAGACACAAGCGGTGTGAAATGGAAGGTGTTGCTTTACGTGGTTATTTGCAAACACATAATTCCAATTAAGATCTTCCTTTTATTAGCACCCTTCATCATCTGTTTATTCTCCACATCATGATTAAGTGACCACTTGGGTTTCTCTAAGTTATGATCCAGTGTTCATCTCACGTTACAGTGTGCTTGGTCCTGACTTTATTGGTCTTGAAAACAACACAATTACCAAGTGTCCATGTCAGTAACAGTCAGGAAGAGCACTGACAGCTGACAGAAGCGCTCTATATTTGGAGAAGCTTCGTTACATTCAGATGTTGCATTTTTCATCCCGCTGAATCTCTCTCTTTTAGTGTTGTCTTGACAACCCTAAGCCTTGCACCTGAAACGGTGACCTGCTGTGACTTTTGGTTCAACAAGGAGAGAAAACATTACATTTTGAGCATGCGTATGGAAGCTACAGTGTATTGTGATTCTAAAACTGTGCGAGTCCAGTCGAAGTCCAGCTTGAGACAGCAAAAGGAGGTTGAATTCCTGACTAATTGAAAAAGGTTTCAGCACTCGTCCAAGTACTGGTAGATATAAACAGTTGACTGAGTGATTGACGACTGGGGATTACACTGACTTTGGTATGGTAACGAGTTTGTTCCATTTAGAGCAAGTTTAGACATGAAATATTCCAGGTCTAGACATTGTTTAGTCCCATTTTAGATACCAGGTTTTGCTCAGGGATTATTATTTTTTTACACAGTTCGATTTGCAGTCTCTGTCTCTGGCCTAACTATGCCGTTCCTGTAAGAAGACAAGATGAGGCTTATTTGGTGCTTGACGTGGAAAGCTCAAGATCTACTGCTCTACAAAGAACTTAACCCAGCAGGACTGACAGGGTGAACATGACAAGCTGCTGCAGACACATGCCTTTTTATTTATAGTCATTTATGTATTTGAATGGGACTGCGAGCAATGGATTCATCTGAACTATAAAGGCTACAATTGTATTTGGATTTGAGTCTGGATTCAGCAGTGGTAGTGCATCACTTGTGAACCTGGAGTGAGCTAAAAGCATTGTGCGCTAAATAAACCATTGAAAACTCATTGCAGAGCGTAATATGGGACATGAATGAATAACCAAATGAGTAATTCATGCAGTTGATATTATTATATATGCTGTGTGCAACTGTGCTCAACATTTTACATGCTACGCAGAGAGCATTTCTGAATTTATGTCCCAGATGTTGGTCCATAAATTGCCACATCTTGCTAGTTACGCACGGACGAGTGATTTGCATATTTCTACGGGCATCATTATAAAGCAGTGGGAAATACTTGGAAAGGATAATCAGATTAATGAAGCCATGGGGGCTACAGTAAAGGCCTGCTCCAACCACCATTTGCTCCGTGTGGACTGGGCAACTGCCAAGAGCAATGACAACACTGGATTGCCTGCCAAAAATACCAAATCTAGTCTATAGTTAAAATGTAATATGTGCTATTTACTGAATTATAAGGCCTATTTTACACTTTACGCTTTTTTAGGCCTATTTTACACTTAAACAGGTCAGGCTTAGCAAAATAAATGTCACTAGATGTGTTAAGCCAACTTGGTAAATATGAGTATTGTCTTTTTATTATATAATATAAAACACCAGTGCAAAAGGCCCAGCCATCACTGAACACCCAACAGTCGTTTCAATCTGGAAGACTCAAATGGACAAAATCTCTTATATTTATTATGTTATGCTGGTATATAGAATAATGTTTAATAGGAATACAGAATGATAGGCGCTTAAATTCTGGCAGAAAATATCGTATAACGTACGTAAGAGGAACGGAAGTAAATTTATCCGGAGTCTCCATAGACCCTTGTGGTGAAAAGCTGAAGTAATCAGTTGATGATGATGAGGTGAAGGGGAGGTTGTGGCACGAGCTGAAAGCTGAGCAGTGGAGAGACGAGCAAGTGTTTAAATGTAACCGGCAGAAGGCTGAGTGGCTGAGCCGGTGTGCAGTAGCAGCTATAGTAGATGTAGAGGAGGAATCTGCTACGTGAACAAGTGAGACAGCGCTACAGCAGAAGCAGAAGATTCCAGTTGCATTTTTACTTTACCTTATGAATAAGAAAATACTTCAACTACTGATTAACAAAATATTAAGGGCTATAGCCCCCAAGTACTAAAAATGTATGAAATATATTGTGTATAGGTCATTGTGTTCATGCTGGAACATCTTCAAATGTAGTCATACATCACTATGTTCAAATTATAGTGAACCAATCCATGTCCAGATCATTTCCTCTGTCCACTCCAGTCCGTGCTGACCATTACAAATGGCCCTGTCCACATCATGTGGTGCGGTGCTAATTAGCTTGTGTTAATTAGAAATGTGGATGTGGTCACATGGCAGCGGAGCCTCCTCGGCACCGCTGCTGAACTTAGGTCAGTCCAAACCAATTATGTATTTATACTGTGACTATTTTGGTGATGGTAAAAAAAAGCGGCTTTGTTCAGATTTTTAAAAATAGATTTAATCAGTTTGTGTGTCAAGGAAGACCTGGACATGTATTGCTAAACTCAAAAGTCTGATGTTACTGTGTATGAATCGAGCAGCTTGACAAAGGAGTTAAATCTGGTGTAATTGCCCTATCACCTGGCACATGATGAACAATTTCCCCAGCTTACCAGAGATAAATGACCTATGACCCACCTCCGAAGTATGATCCGTCCAAGAGTTTCATGCCAGTATTGCCTTTAGTGAGCACGCTGACCACACCGTGTTGGATGAAGTACATCTTCTTGCCGATCGTGCCCTCTCGGATGATATAGTCTCCGGGCTGGAACACCTCGAACCTCAGCTTCGTCAACATGCCCGTCACAAAGTTGGGGTCCGCGTTTGCGAACAGAGGCATGGAGGCAACCAGCTTACGGCAGTTAAAATTCACTATTTCCTAAAGATGGACAAGAGACAACACATGACTAAAAGCAACAGGTCAAGCGTAAATGGTAAAATATATTCAACTAATCAGTTTAAAGTCAACACACTGTAAAAACAGAAAGCAATACAGTTAACATGCTTAGTGATAGCAGCTTGTAGCCATTTCATTAAAAGGGTGTTAAATCCATCTGTACAATATTTACATTACATATTAGGCCCGAAGTCACTGGGATAGGCTCCAGTCACCCGCGACCCCGAAAGGGAACAAGCGGTAGAAAATGGATGGATATTAGTGGTCTATAATACACTGACAACTTATCATTAAACCACCCTTTTATTAAACTGATGAGCATTATTACACACTATTATTACAGAGCATGTGATTTTTTTAATTTAACCTTTTAACTTATTGAAACACCGGTGTATAAATCTTTATAAATTAGCTCCAAAATATTTTTTTTATATTAAAGATTATGTTTTATGATAATGTTTTAGGACAAAGTGCTCCTGTTTGAAGGCGTTTTTCAATCTCTTTGATTTCCAGCTTGAGCCAGGTATCACTCCTTAAAATGCATAATGTCAGGTTTGTTTGGTGGGATAACACCTGTGATAGTCAAGTGGCAATTTGTACAGAAAAGTTTTAAATTACAGGAAGTAGCTAAAGTCTAATAAGGAATCCCGCTATGTCCTCAATCCACAACATTCCATTGAAATACTAGAGACAATTTACGCACAAGGTCCACATTTTTCTGACAGTTCAATCTTTCAGAATAGAGAAATTGCACGGCTTGGATGATGCTCATTACCACACGCTGCCAGCTCAGCCCTTGTTATCTTGGCCTTCGTCATCAGAGTTATAATACTCCCTACAACATCAAGTGTGTCGGATGGTTCAAAAAACTTCTCTTCCACACTCATGCTTCTTCTTGCAACTTACTTCAGTTTATTCTAAAACAGTTAGAAAATTAGATGAGTTTTGGCCCTTGTTTACAATATGGTTGCTTGGTAACAGTTATGGAATTATCTCTATCACATCTGCTGCTCATGTCCGACCAGGAAGTAACAGTATAAACATCACCAAAATGGTCAAACTGCAAAACAGTTAAGGTTTTTAGCTCATTCTTCATCATAATTATGTCTAGTAAGACTCTAACCTGCCGTATGCACGTTAAACTTCCAACTTCTATGAGTTTTAATTAGTTTTGTTCCGCTAAATCCGCACCATCTTTAACTTTAAATCAACAGACCATAACCTGAAGGTGTCTTGCCTGGTCTAAATAAGTCGTTATAAATTGCACCTCGGTGTCCATACCTCTCTGAGCGGCTCGTTAAGCTCCTCCAGGATGCTCTCCTCATCAAACATCTTGCCCTGGTATCGGTGCTCGTAGTAGTCATGGATTTTCTGTCGGAAGTCCGCCGGCAGCTTGTGAAACGACATGTACTGCTCCACTTGTTTGTACTGGAACGATAGGAAGAGGTTTTGTGAAACAGGCTGCAGACACAAAGAGATTGGGTTCTTTTGTTCATGCCGCAACAGGAAAGCCATTGGAAAGTGTCGTAAGCAGTACAAAGAACAATTTCACAGTGCACCGGTTCAACTGTCAGATAAAGAGGGATAAAAAGACAATTGCTTCTGTATAGAGTGAATTGTTTCTCTCTATTAGTTCTAGGTGATGTAGAACACGCGCTGATGATGTGAAGAATTGTGGGTGAAGTGTCTTGAGACTTTCACAGAATTTCTTCTCAGAAAAGGTAAACGATAAACAATGACTCATATCAAGCTGAATATTAAAGATACACTATGTAACTATTCCTCCACCTGCTTGTCTCCACGGATATGCTGTTTTGTCTGAAATGTTCCACAGTATGGCATCAAAAATATATATCTTGTATTTATTCGAAAGCAATAGTTTTTATTGCTCAAGAATACTTTAATTAACTTGCATCCTTATTGTGAGTGGGCTCGTCTCTCCACCTGCTTGTCTCTATGGTGATAGATGTGTTAAATGCCATACTGTGAAGCTTTACAGGCAAAGCAATAACCCTAAGAGCAGACCGTTCACCAATATGATACATATTGCATCTTTAGCTGATCATCCATCACCGTAATCAAAACAGAAGTGTAAGCGATGTACAGCCACAAAAGGTCAATTCAAACCCAAGTGATTCAAAGATCGTCTGCTGTTTATCGACTGTACATCAAATAGAGGCCAAACGTCCTCATCTCATCTCATTACAATGGCACACAACACATTACATGCCTGGATTCACAATGGAAATAGAGGCAGAGCAGATTCCTCTATAAAGCAAGATTGGATGGACCAGGTTGTATGCCTGTGTAGATAAAAGCTGTATGTGATCCTCCATCTCAAGTACAGACTTAGGGCTTTATATGTCGTATGGGGTGCTCAAAAATGGGTAATTTTATGTGGTTTCATGCACCAAAACCTTTCTGTACACATCGGCAGAAGCCCCAGGAGGAACACGTCACATGGATTTTCTCTTAAAACAAAAAGGCCGGCAACCTTCGGACGGGTTTCACTTCCTGTTTGTATTAGCTTTTAAAATGTTTGCAAGGCATTAGCCCAAGTTCTGAATAATAACAGAGAGTGCAGAGAAAATAAGCACGCAAAGTAATGGTGGAAATAACAATACTATTACATCACAGAAGGAAGGTCTCAAAATGTGTATTAGTTGATACATATTTTATTTGGATTGGAAAGGATTTTTGTGGATCACAGCAGAATGGAGGAGGTAAGTAAATCATCCGTAAATCAAAGTAACAAAATTATGACTAAAAAGTCCAGTTTCCTATAGATGATTTATGAGTTAGTAGAATTTTGCTCCACAACATGGCGACCAAAACTGGATGTTTGTTACTAAAGGTTACCATGGTGACGTTGGTTGTACCTTACAATGAGGTAATATAAAGCCCCTGCCCAATACCTGCACTTCACGATGAGCCGCTGAAGTGTGCAGGGTGTTCCCCATTCTTGTGTTCAATGCTCTGATCCGGACTTCATCACAGGCAGACTTTCTTCTCCTTCTCCTTCTCCTTCTCCTTCTCCTCCTCCTCCTCCTTCTTCTTCTTCTTATACTGATGATAGAGATGCTGAGAGTGGCGGTCAAGAAGAGGTTAACAGATCGTCTTTCTGTCCTCACCTCGGAACTCATAGCGATACGGTTAGCATTGGAATGGGCTGAATCTACCTGGTGGCCTTTCTGCATTGCAAAGCATTAAATCTGGGAAGTCGGATGGCCGCCAGGGTATAGTGTGTCCAGACGTAGGTCCGTATGGGGAGGAAGAAGAAGAGGACTCAGGGCTGCGCAATGGGCAGTCCGGAGGGACAAGAGATGGCGGATTTATTCTCTAAATAAGGAGAGCTGTGAGAGCTGTGGGAGAGATCAAGGATGCGAGAGTCTTTAGAGATGGCTCGATGCTGGTTATGTGCAAAGACGCAGCTCAGCGAAGGGATTGAGATTAAATGTCTGGGTGGAAAGAACATTCTCATGACTGACGCTGAAAGAAACACGGTCAGATGAGTTATTGCAGGCGTCATACATGAGCTATGGCGTAAGGCCATATGTTCCACCGCCCCTGCATTGCTTTAAGTGCCAGCGCTTTGGACATGTAGCAGCGGTCTGCAGAGGGAAGCAAAGATGTGGTAAATGTGCAGGAGATCGCGAGTAAGGGAAGTGTGACGAAGAAGCAAAATTGAAGTGCTGTAACTGTAGGGAAGAGCATAGCTCTGCCTACAGGGGATGTGTGTTAAGCAAAAGGGCTGCTGAGGTGCAGAAAATGAAAGACTCTAAAAGCATATCCTATGTGGATGCAGTCAAGAAAGTGTCAAGTAAAGAGGTGAAAGTAGATACAGTGAGAGATGCCTGCGCTGCTCACAGCCAGAGCAAAGTGAGGAAAGCCAGCTTTGCTCCCAAGTGTGGAGCCTTATAGTGTGGAGATTCCAGAATTACTGAGAATACCTTGGTTGTGGATAGAACGGATTTTGTACTCTTTATGGTGAATGTTATAAACTGTGCTGCTCAAACTCAAAAGAGAACTGAAAGGATCAGGATCATTGCTGGAAGATTCCTTAGAACAAAAGAGCTTGAATGGGCAGAAATAGAGTGATGGAAGTCTACTTTTGTAGAATCAGAGTAATTAAAGTACAGTGGGTGGATGCTGGCCGCTGGCCGCCGTGGAGCGTTGGGAAGGAGGAAGAAGAAGAGGAAGAGGAGCGAGAGGAAGTGGAGTAGACAAAACACCAAAGAGGAAGAGGTAGAAGTTGGGGAGGAGGAGGAAGAAGAGGACCTGATGCTTGGAATTCTTGGGCTTGGAACTCATGGACTTTGAACTCGTGGGCTTTGAACTGAAAAATGAAGTCTCCGGGCAAAGAAAGCAGTCCGTGTGTGTGAAAGAATAAAGTCTAAGGAGTAAAGTCTGGCGGTAATATAACACTTGGATACCAACCGCCATAAAACACCAAAGAAGAAGAAGAGGACGTTAGCTGCCAAACTCCATTAAAAGTACCACAACAACAACATCTTAGAGGGGCGGAATGTCATTTTTATTTTTTTACGGTAAAGCGTAAAACACATACTTTGAAGACGTACAAATACAGTATGTAGTGGGAAATGCACCTTTTCAGTTGGCTGCCAACCGACAACAACAACAACATTCAACAGTATCTCAAACGGAACAAATCTACATGGGATCAGCGTGTTTCTGCCCTGCACAGAATCTTAGCCTAAAGCTATGAAGACTAAAAAGGCTACAAACAGGGGCTCCTGTAATGAGGCCAATACCTGCAACTGGATACAAAAACCAAGAAGAACAGCTCCAGGACTATGTTCTGGACTCCATGTGGACAAATCAGTCCCCAAAGTCCAGGAGGGAGAACCATCCTTTAACCCCAAGTCTGATTCCACTTCTCTCAAGAAGAACGATCTTGAATTGAACCAGGTTCAGCCCTCCACAGTGAAGACTCCAAAGGCCAAAGCTACTAGAGCTGTGCAGTGCACAATAAGAGAGAGGTACATCCTCCCTGACTACACTCGTGAGGAGGCCATCAACATCTTCATCCAACAGAGCAAACCAACACCGGTCAGTTTTATTCAGAAAGATGAAATGACAACACCTACGGCACCTGTGTGGCCCAAGCTCACCTTTCCAAAGAGAAAGACATACATCATTTCTGAGAAAGTGGACAAAACTGACTACACCAGAGAAGAAGTTCTGGAGATGTTCATGAGGCAAACCCAACCTGTCACGCCACTGTGCTTTGTTCAGGGAGGCAACATGACCGACATAGTTATAGTGAGCAAGAAGAAAGATCATGAAGGTCAACTAGAGGAGACAAAGATCCTTGACCTCTTCATCGCAAAGACCAATCTCACCAAAGAATTGTATCTGGTCGATGGAGACAACCTCTCCACTGTGATGCAGGTTCAGCCATCCACAGGCCAAATCCTGATCCCTGCTCTCAAGAAGAACGATCTTGAACTGAACCAGGTTCAGCCTTCCACAGTGAAGACTCCTAAGGCCAAAGCTACAAGAGCTGTGCAGCGCACAATAAGAGAAAGGTACATCCTCCCTGACTACACTCGTGAGGAGGCCATAAACATCTTCATCCAACGGATCAAACCGACACTAGTCAGTTTTGTTCAGGAAGATGAAATGACGACCCCATGCTGCACATGTGTGGCCCAAGTTCGCCTTTCCAAAGAGGACGCTGTACACCATCGCTAAGGATGAGAACGAGACTGGGTACACCAGATAATGGGTTCTGGAGATGTTCATGAGACAAACCAATAAAGAAGAAAGATGTTCCACACAACTCGATTGTATTTTGTTCTCACCACAGTGACGTTTTGGGCGCTGCTCTTCAGCGGTCAAGCAGGTTGAGCAGTGGACTCTGACTTGGGGATTTAAGTTGTTTGTACAGAAATCTCAAGTGATTTGTTTTTATAATCGGCTCTCTAAAATTATGTGTGCAAGTACTTGAACAGGTCAGGGAAGTGAGATTCGTAGGAGTCATCTTTGATGAAAAGCTTAATTGGCGACAGCACATTGATAAGGTTTAAAATAAATGCAAAAAGGTAAATAATCTGCTGCATTGTCATCTGGCCAGGACTGGGGTGCTAATAGAAAGTCGCTTCTGAATATTTACTGGACTATTATGAGCGCAACTATTGATTATGGCTGCATTGCTTTCATGCAGCCATGTAAGCAATTAAGACTACAAGAGGATTTTTATAAGTGATCCGTTTTTTATATACTTCTGTATCTACACTGTTTAGCAACACTGGAATTTCCCCATTGTGGGACAAATAAAGGTTATCTTATCTTATCTTGTGTCTTCAGCCGAAACTAACTTCGGCTGAAGTTGATTAAGGTTGAAGTTGATTGGTTAAGAAACTTGATGTAGAAGCCCAAGCCTTACTTATCCGTTGTGGGGCTTTTAAGACTTCCCTGTCCCTGCAATGCAGGTTGAATTGGGAGAAATGCCACTATGGGTCAGGAAGTTAAAGCTTATGTTTAGCTTAATGGGTAAATGTACAAGGACACACGGGCACATCAGTGAAGGAAATTCTTAAAGAATGTTGGGAACATCATAGGACTGACTATCAATATTTTAGTTGGGTAGGAAATTCAAAAGCACAACTTGCTGGATTGATCTTAACTTGAACCCTTGCTTAGTCCACGGTAGCTCCTTGGAAGTTTATTCCGGCTCCTGTTGATAAAAGTTTACATCACAGTCTCAAAGGAAAAACTAAAAAGGCAGTTCATTGTTCAAGAGCTCATTGATAAGCATTCTGATGATGTCTTTATTTATATCGATGGCGCTGCTTTTTTTCATACTGGACCTTGAGATCGCGGTTAAGAAGAGGTTAACAGATCATCTTTCTGTCACAGAACACACAGCAATATAATTAGCCATGGAATGGGCTGAATGTACTTTGCAGTGTCACAACATTGTGATAGCTTCTGACAGTCTCTGCACTGCAAAGTATTACATCGGGAAAAAGGATATTCTATATAGCATCTTCTATTTGACACTCTCTGTCCAGGAATGGTGTGAAGGTCTCCTTCATTTGGGTTCCTGCCCATGCCGGGGTGGATGGTAATGAAATTGCTGATTTGCTGGCAAAAAATCCCTTAAACTGCCATCAATTGATGTGATAGTTGAAATAAGTAATTCTGAAGTCAAGCCTATTATCAAGAGTCATGTATATAAACTTGGCAGGATTATTGGACTCTTTATGATACTGGACGGCATCTGTATCAGGTACAAAGCAGTGTTGGTCCATGCAGATCCATGGGCAGGAACAGGGGGGGAAGAGAAAGCCTTTACTCGTATGAGAATAGGCCACACTGGACTCAATTGGTCACTGAATAGGATGGACAAACATCATACCGATTTATGTAATCACAGTCAAGAACCAGAAACTGTTGAGCATGTGCTGATTCTCTACAGCATATGAAAGAGAGAGAATTGAATTAGTTTTATGGTTTCAAAATAATAAACAATATGCTGAATCGTCATACAATCCAGTTGCAAAAATCATGTAGGGCTATAGTTACTTACTTATATAACACAGGATTAATTGGAATATTATAGATTTAAGAGCGTCTTTGTAGTGTTAAACTACAATCCCCTTTGATCCAGTAGGTGGCGCTAAATATACCTTTTTAGCCATTTAAAGTAACGCAACATAATAGAAAAGATAATCACTAGTTAAAAGTGCTAATTACTCATAACTCTGAAACCAATGGATACTATAAAAAATATGTTTGTGTATAAAAATAGGCAAGGCAAGTTTATTTGTAGAGCACATTTCATACACAAGGCAATTCAAAGTGCTTCACACAGCAGGAAAAATGCATTCAAATCACAAAGAAATTACAGAAACAGAAATACAATAAAATTAACTAAATTAAAAATTATCAATCCAACTGATTGTCTAAACTAATAAAATCACAAACAAAAGAGAAGAGTGCATAGAAAAAATTGTTTCAGCCATATGCGCAGCTAAACAAAACTGTTTTTAGCTTAGATTTGAACATTGTCAGAGTAGAAGCCTGTCTCACATCTTCAGGAAGACTGTTCCAGATTTTAGCTGCATAAAACTGAAACACAGATTCCCCATGTTTTGTCCTGACTCTGGGCACCAGCAGTAGGCCGGTCCCTGAGGTCCTCAGAGTCCGAGATGGTTCATATGGCACTAACATGTCTGAGATGTACTTTGGTGCTAGGCCATGGAGAGACTTGTACACAAGCAGAGCTGCTTTAAAGTATATTCTCTGAGCCACAGGGAGCCAGTGCAGAGACCTGAGAACAGGACTAATGTGATCATACTTCCTGGTTCTAGTCAGGACCCGAGCAGCAGCGTTCTGGATGTACTGCAGCTGTTTTACAGCTCATTTGGAGAGGCCAGTGAGCAGGCCGTTACAGTAGTCTAATCTACTGGAGACAAACGCATGGATAAGTCTCTCTAAATCTGGTTTTGACACTATATTTTTGATTTTGGCAATGTTTTTTAGATGGTAAAAAGCTGCTGATGTTATTGATTTGACGTGGCTATTAAAGTTCAAGTCTGAGTCCATTATTACCCCCAGATTTCTAATTTGTTTTGTAGGTTTTAGAGCGAGACTCTGGAGATGACTACAAACACTTTCTCTTTGTTTCTGTGGGCCAAAAACGATTATTTCAGTCTTGTCTGAGTTCAGCTGGAGAAAGTTGTTTTGCATCCACAAACTGATCTGTTGGATGCAGTGACAGAGTGAATCTACTGGTCCATAGTCACCTGCCGATAGTGAAACAAAGATCTGAGTGTCGTCTGCATAATTGTGATAGGACACATTTTCACTGCGTATCAACTGACCTAACAGCAGCATGTAAAGGTTGAACAGAAGGGGACCCAGGACTGACCCTTGGGGCACTCCACAGGTCAGGGTCATGTGGTCTGAGACACAGCTACCAATTTCAACAAAGTACTTCCTATCTTCCAGATAGGACCTTAACCAGTTTAGGGCAGTGCCAGTGATGCCCACCCAGTCCTCTAGTCTCTGTAAGAGGATCCCATGATCGACAGTGTCAAAAGCAGCACTCAGATCTAACAGAATTAAGACTGAGGCTTTGCCCGTGTCAGTGTTCAGGCGGATGTCATTTGTCACTTTGACAAGAGCAGTCTCAGTGCTGTGATGTGGTCTAAAACCTGACTGAAAAACATCAAATGAGTTGTTTATTAAGAGGAAATCTGTGAGCTGTTGGTAAACAACCTTTTCAAGGACTTTGCCCCAAAATGGCAGATTAGAGATGGGCCGGTAATGACTCAGTACTGCGGCATCAAGACTGCTCTTCTTTAGGGGAGGCTTTATGACCGCAGTTTTCAAAGACATTGGGAATGTTCCAGATTGAAGCGACTTGTTAACTATGTGAGTGAATGGTGCTAACAAACTGTTCAGCACAGACTTTAGAAATCTGGTGGGTAACACATCGAGGCAGCATGTAGATGAACTCAGACTGGTGATGATCTCATGGACAGTTTTGTCAGTTACTGGTGCAAAGTGAGTTAGCTCTAAGTGTCTTGGTGGTTTTAGGGTATTTTTTTGCATTGTGGGATTTATAGCATTTTTAATGCCCTGAAAATAATTAATATTTAGAATGACTTGCAAATCCGGACACATCAGAAGATGCCCACATTATAAAATATTCTAATGAAGGACACAACATCATTATTGATTTGCTGCAATCCAAGCACAACATTTCTATGTTAAGTAAGTAACTAAGTCTTAGTTCTCTAAAAAGAAGACTGAAGGATCTGGATCTTACACGGATCCAGATCAAACTACAACAAACTACACTCAATCAACACAGACCGATAAGCTCTATCTGAAGAGCTTAAAGGACCAGGGAAGCTCTTCGGATATCGAGCAATGTGTGAAGCAAAAGTACTCAATAGAAGTGAGAAGACATGATGTGCTGACCTTGATCAGAGAGCTAGATCCAATTGGGCTAGAGAATCGCTCCAAACGCAAATTTACCAGAAGAGCCTACCAGTCATTTGGCCCAAATAAAGTGTGGCCTGTTGACTAATAGGAATAGCTATAAGTGGATGCATCGATGGATGCGACTGCACATATTGTGGAACTGAAAATGGATTAATGGCTGCACTGCACCTCTCCTTGAACCGACACCTTAACGTGGTGGAGGGGTTTGAGTGCCCGAATGATCCCTAGGGTCTCCCAAGGCAAACAGGTCCTAGGTGACGGGTCAGCGAAAGATCGGTTCAGAAGCCCTTTATGATGAGTTCACAAACAAGGCCGATTACGTCGCCCGGATCGGCGTCACCGGGGCCCCATCCTGGAGCCAGGCTTAGGATGGGTGCTCGATGGCGAGCGCCTGGTGACCGGGTCTTACCCCACGGGGCCCGGCCGGGCACAGCCCGAAGGAGCGACGTGGGGCCGTCCTCCCGTGGGCCCACCACCCGCAGGAGGATCCACAAGGGGCCGGTGCAGAGAGATCTGGGCGGCAGTCGACGGCAGGGGCCTCGGCGACCAGATCTCCGGACACAGAGACTAACTCTGGGGACATGGAATGTCACCTCGCTGGGGGGGAAAGAGCCTGAGCTTGTGCGGGAGGTTGAGCGATACCGACTAGATATAGTCGGCCTCACCTCCACGCACAGTTTGGGCTCTGGAACCCATCTCCTCGAGAGGGGCTGGACGCTCCACTTCTCTGGTGTTGCCCGCGGGGAGAGGCGGCGGGCTGGTGTGGGCTTGCTTATAGCCCCTCAGCTCAGCCGCCACGTGTTGGAGTTCACCCCAGTGAACGAGAGGGTCGCGTCCCTCCGCCTTCGGGTGGGGGACAGGTCTCTCACTGTTGTGGCGGCCTACGGGCCGAACAGCAGTGCAGAGTACCCGGCCGTCTTGGAGTCCTTGGGAGGAGTACTGGACAGTGCACCGACCGGGGACTCCGTTGTTCTACTGGGGGACTTCAACGCCCACGTGGGCAATGACAGTGACACCTGGGGAGGGGTGATCGGGAAGAACGGCTTCCCTGATCTGAACCCGAGCGGTGTTCAGTTATTGGACTTCTGTGCTAGCCACGGATTGTCCATAACGAACACCATGTTCAAGCACAAGGGTGTCCATCAGTGCACATGGCACCAGGACACCCTAGGCCGGAGGTCAATGATCGATTTTGTTGTCGTGTCATCTGACCTCCGGCCGCATGTCTTGGACACTCAGGTGAAGAGAGGGGCAGAGTTGTCAGTTGGATCCGCTGGCGGAGGAGGAAGCCGGACAAACTTGGCATACCTAAGCGCATTGTGAGGGTCCGTTGGGGGAGCTTCTCCCATGTCCGGGGGAAGTTGGGGGCATTGAGTCCGAGTGGACCAGGTGCTCCGCCTCCATTGTTGATCCGGCTGCTCGGAGCTGTGGTCGCAAGGTCTCCGGTGCCTGTCGTGGCGGCAACCCCCGAACCCGGTGATGGACACCGGAAGTAAGGGATGCCGTCAGACTGAAGAAGGAGGCCTATCAGGCCACTCTGGCTTGTGGGTCTCCGGAGGTCATCGACAGGTATCGGCAGGCCAAGCGAGCCGCGGCTCGTGCTGTCGCAGAGGCAAAAACCCGGGCCTGGGAGGAGTTCGGGGAGGCCATGGAGGAGGACTATCGGTCGGCACCAAAGAAATTATGGCAAACCGTCCGGCGCCTCAGGAGGGGGAAGCAGTGCCTCACCAACACCGTTTACGGTGCGGGTGGAGGCCTGCTGACCTCGACTGGGGATGTCGTCAGACGGTGGAAGGAATACTTTGAGGATCTCCTTAATCCCTCAGTCACGTCTTCCGAAGAGGAAGTAGAGACCGGGGACTCAGAGGCTGGCTCATCCATCACCCAAGCTGAAGTCACTGAGGTTGTTCGCAAACTCCTTGGTGGCAGGGCTCCGGGGGTGGATGAGATCCGCCCTGAGTACCTAAAGTATCTGGATGTTGTAGTACTGTCTTGGTTGACACGTCTCTGCAACATCGCGTGGCGGTCAGGGACCGTGCCTCTAGACTGGCAGACCGTGGTGGTGGTCCCTCTGTTCAAGAAGGGGGACCGGAGGGTGTGTTCCAACTACAGAGGGATCACACTCCTCAGCCTCCCGGGTAAGGTCTATTCCAAGGTACTGGAGAGGAGAATTCGACCGATAGTCGAACCTCAGATTCAGGAGGAGTGGTTTTCGTCCCGGTCGTGGAACACTGGACCAGCTCTATACCCTTCATCGGGTGCTCGAGGGTTTATGGGAGTTTGCCCAACCAGTCCACATGTGCTTTGTGGATCTGGAGAAGGCTTTCGACCGTGTCCCTCGGGGTGTCCTTTGGGGGGTGCTCCGGGAGTACGGGGTCCGGGGCCCGTTGCTCAGTCCCTGTATGACCGGAGCAGGAGCTGTGTTCGCATTGCCGGCAGTAAGTCAGACCTGTTCCCAGTGCATGTTGGACTCCGCCAGGGCTGCCCTTTGTCACCGGTTCTGTTCATAATTTTTATGGACAGAATTTCTAGGCGCAGTCAAGGGTCGGAGGGTGTCCGGTTTGGGGACCACAGGATTCCATCTCTGCTGTTTGCAGACGATGTTGTCCTGATGGCTCCATCAAACCCGGACCTGCAACATGCACTGGGACGGTTTGCAGCCGAGTGTGAAGCGGCTGGGATGAGAATCAGCACCTCCAAATCCGAGGCCATGGTTCTCGACCGGAAAAAGGTGGCTTGCCCTCTTCAGGTGGGTGGGGAATCCCTGCATCGGACCGTTGTGGTAAAGAGGGAGCTGAGTCGAAAGGCAAAGCTCTGTTTACCGGTCGGTCTACGTTCCTACCCTCACCTATGGTCATGAGCTTTGGGTAGTGACCGAAAGAACAAGATTGCGGATACAAGCGGTCGAAATGAGTTTCCACCGCCGTGTGGCTGGACGCTCCCTTAGAGATAAGGTGGGGAGCTCGGAGTAGAGCCGCTGCTCCTCCACGTCGAGAGGAGCCAGCTGAGGTGGTTCGGGCATCCCTCGGGAGGTGTTTCAGGCATGTCCCAACGGGAAGAGGCCCCGGGGAAGACCCAGGACACGCTGGAGAGACTTTGTCTCTTGGCTGGCCTGGGAACGCCTCGGGATCCCCCCGGAGGAGTTAGAGGAAGTGTCTGGGGAGAAGTAAGTCTGGGAGTCCCTGCTCAGACTGCTGCCCCCGCGACCCGGCCCCGGATAAAGCGGCAGAAAATGGATGGATGGATGGATGGCTGCACTGCAATGCTTTTTGAGATTAGAGTACTCTGATGTCTTTTCTGAGACCAGGAGCCACATGTATGGCACTCCAACTTCCAACCAAAGAATAAAAGTTGGTGGTCATATTTTTGCAAACAAAGGTAAGAGAATTGGGTGGAAGAAATCATAGAGGGGTGATTATATAGTTGGGTTCAATGTATAAATAACGATGTACTTTTTTTCAGGATTCAGATTTGGATGGATCTTTTTGTCGATTTGAGAGAAAAGCATCAGTTCAATGTAAGCCATGACCACTTACGTTTATTGCACTACTGTTTTATGGAGGTGATACAGAAAGACTGTGATGAGTACCAACAGTACTGGAACACAATGTTTCATTTGCCACACAGGTAGGTGTAAACAAAACATAAATTTTCATTACCGTAACTATTTGGGTATGTTTTGGTACATTTACTCTCAATCCTAGATTCCACGGAACAAATTACACCACAAACAACAATGACCCAGCTTGAAAGTCAGCTGCCGGAACCACAACCGAGTGCAACCTAGAGTGATGCGATCCATTTGCGATTACAGGAACTGCAAAGGCAACATGGACTATTACCACCCGTAAACTGTGTCTGCCTTCGTGAATTAAATAGCCTTAGAACTTTATTGGCATATGATTTTATCGTGATGTTTTTGTATAAGAAGAAGTTGATGGGCAAAGAGAGAGGCAGTATAATTTAGTAAAATAAATGGTACATTTAATTCAATTTTGAACAGTTTTTTAATGAAAACTTGTATCACATGTCTGTAAATAAGTAACAGTAGACTGAACATATCTGTAATATTGTATTAATAAATCTGTACACAGAGTTTATAAACAGTAAACAGTATTTTAAACTGTGTATAGACATTCTCAGTGGCTCAACAAAGAACTAGCTAACCTGAACTTGCAGAATACATTTGAGTAGTGTTAGAGGCACCCAAAACCAGAGGCATTCTTAATACCAAATTGTCTAAACACTTTGCATTATAGCTGGGGCTTTGGTCCTTGCTAGTGATATATGAATTAAAAAGAAAGAAGTGGTATTAAAGTATATCACCGTAGGTATAGACTTAACAGGTTGTAACCTGATACATTCTGAACAATGGAATGGATAATGCGACAACACGTGCATCCACAGGCTCTGTGCACAAGGTGCCAGTTAGCAATTTCTTTTTTTTAAACAACAGTAGAATTATTATTGAGACGCAAACATGCTTTAATGAAGTATCCACCTTTTTTGTAAAGTCTCTGACGTGTAGTCAGAGACATCAACCACAACTCACTGCCTGATCATATAGGATTTATTCATTTTAGCAAATTGCCCCAAAGGGAGGTTAATGTTGTACAATAAACTGAAGTAGCATGAGGCTAGAAAATTGTAGCAGGCAGTATCTAGCAAGCTCAGGGTAGCACCAATTACCTGTACTGGTGTCTACAGCTGATCAGGATGGTAAAAATCCCACATTCTTCCCACAGGAGTCACAGAATGAGCTGGGTCCAGACAGATGGTAGAATAAAATAGACAAAACATTAACACTTAGAAAAAGGGGGCAGATCAGGTCATACTCAGAACAGTCCCACGAGCAAACACTGCAGTCTTTGTTGTTGGACGGCTTCAATTTAACATTATTGCTGATTATGCAAGCAAAATGTTGTCTATTTATAAAGAAACAGCAGAATACTTATCACCAAATTTGCCCCGCTGCAAAACAAGTTTCGAGCTACGCGCTACCGACCTTAAATCCGCGCACTTTCGTCTTCTTCTACACCGAGATTTCCATTTCAGCTCAATTCCGTTGCAGACTTGTGGTTGTGTTGCCCGTTAATTGTAATTTGTTGCAGTTGTGTTGTCTCTTAAAGGTTGAATAGAGGATTTTTGGCGGCCAATCTGAGTCTCATTTCCTTCTGGTGTGGGCAGCTGAGTAGTTCTCCAACATGTCAATCATTCCCTGCGTGCTACTGCACACCTGCAGCCTCGTTCTCAGGATATCGGCATGTTTCTCTGGCTGCGCATGCGTGGCTGATTTGCCGGTGTGTGTTTAGCAAAGCTAGCAGCGAGTTCCTTCAGTGTAGCTCCACGCTTTGGACTACGAAGTACAAAAATGGCAGAGAGACGACAGAGAAAGACTGAGTTCGAGCTGGCTCAGAAGAGACGGAAATCTGCGGAGATGCGATGCGAACCGGTCGCCCTAATAAACAAACGCACATTTTATAGGTATTTACAAATAAGTAAAGTTAGAGTTATTACAACCAAAACATTAAGTATGACGATCATAGCCCCTTGACTGAAATATGTATTCAAGCTTATAAATCAGAACTTTTAAGAGGAATATATATGTATTAACAATTTGGGCTTCATCTCTGGAACATCATCTCTGGATCTCTTCCTTGTGTTTCAGTCTCTGCTTCTCCTTTGGGAAGTTCTCTCGTCAGTTCTCAGTTCTCCTCTTTCAAGTGCACCTATCGATCAAGCATCTGAAGTTTAATCTCCATTTTTCTGCATCTTCATGCTTCCTGTTTATGGATGTGTGCACACATTCTCCATCTTTTGGATTTTGTGCTTCTGCTGTGGCCAGTTCTCTTGCCTTCTGTGCTTCTTCTCTTTCATATGCACCACTTGATGTCAAACTTTCACACTGACTTGACATTTGACAAATACAGATTTAGAATAAAAAGTAAAAAAAAAAAAAAAAATTGGGATTAACGGTGGTTAAATTAATTTCCATTTGAATAAAGAATCCTACACAATTCGGACCATTCCCGCTCCAACCACTGACAACCAGTGAACTGTTGTGGCCTTGACAGGACTTTCAAATCATGGAGACTTTAACTTTCACATGCCATTCGGAGAAGAGCTATTCAACAATGTATTTTTGTGACTCCCACACGGGTGATTAATAAAGTTATATCAAGTACAGACTGTGCTGTGGAAAACACATTGTGTGATGACCATTTCAAATATTTTCAACCTTTAAACCAGATGGAGACGTAGGAAGTGAAATTCATATGTGATTAAATAAGTATATTGTTGTCAAATGTAAGGCTGGGAAGGAAATGTGAAATTATTTTAAGATTTAGGAATAAATGAATAAACAACAACATATCCATGGAGACAAGCAGGTGGCAGACCATCCAACAGAAAAGTTAAATAGTCCTCCTTTAAACATTTTCATTAGGTTGACGCAAATACACACACAGATACCCACTAAATTCCATTACAGACAATCAGAGTCAGCAAATCCTTTAATTAAATTTTAGGCAGAACAATATAAGAGCCATTGTAACTCAAACGCCTTTCAATTCAAATAAGCGCTTACACAAACTGAAGTCCAGATCAGACATAACCGATTGGGTCAAAGGTTTGACTGCAGTTGATTCTCTCTCTATAGGAGGGTCTTCACCTTCTCTGGTCTAGTCTATCCTCCTTATATTTCATTATATACGTTGAGTGGCAGAGCAATATTCTTCAGAGACAATCAGAATTTACAGCGATACACCCAGGCCTGCAGCGGCGGGCGGGGCATCTGTGGTGACCTTGCATGCTACGTCCAATGACACATGAACGAGAAGGATATGGCAGTGGGAAATTACATTTTGTCACATGGAGTGGTGACAAGGGGGGAAAATAAACAACAGATCTGACCCCATCGGGTGGGCTAACATGGCAAATCTCAATGCATTTAATACTTAAAGGAGCTGCCATTATTAATGCCTCTCACATAGGAGGATTTACAGGGAGGAAACTGCTTTATGGGAGTTGATGCGCTAGAAAAAAAAGGGCAAAATGAGAATCTTGAAATAAAATCAATGCTTGGTTTATGCCATTTGTTTCCGTTTTTTTTAAATAAAGTGACAAGTCTTATTAAACTCTTATTTGTAAAGAGGTTGATATAGAAAACGTGTATTAAGCTCCGCGAGAATAAGTCAAATTGATGGGACATGGGAGCAAAACTAGTGTTAAAGGCATGATGTTGTTGTCAATAAATATAGTTTGTCACACTTATGGACAACAATTCATTTTGGATTTCATTTGGTATCACTAATTTATTAGTAGTATATGAGAAATATTGTCACGATACAACAATTTCAAACTCAATTTTGATACAGAGGCTTGATCCAATTCTGAATCTTTTTTAGACTATAGAATGTAATTTTCAATGCACATTAATAGTACTTCCTTGTGGTCTTCTACTACCGGTAATTCTAAAAAAGCTTAAGATGATTCTAGAGCACAAACCCTTGCAAAGCTAATAAAAACAAAAACATTTCCAGGATATTGTCTGTTGAGTACACAGATCCAGATACACAGTAAAAATGTATGTTGTTCCTATAGCGAGAACAATTGACAGTATTTTACTTAAGGCAACAAATATGATGATCAAAATGTACATGAATTGCTTTCTGTTTGTGAATGTACAGATGGAGTCACCGTGTGCTGGGACATACTGCTGTTGTGCATTCTTACAATAGAGTGCACAAACATACTGTTGCTAAGACACTTCCCACCTGGCTCTGAATATTAGCGAGTGATTAGTGGAGGCCAGAGGGGCAGAAACTTTGTGTCTAATCAACACTGAGCCATTTAGAAAAGCACACTTTAAGACTAATGCATCATAATAATTTAATCATAATCATGGTCATGGATAAGGCTGCAACAATTCATCAACTAATCCTGACCAGATCATATTTTGATGATCAAAATTGTTATCTGGACTATACAGACTTTAAAACTCTTGATTAAAAAAAATAAAAATACAGCTACAACAAAAAGTATACACAATTTCAATTTTTTATCAATAATACACTTTATTCATAAATATTCTTCAGTCACCATATTACAACCTTTAGTTGGTTTACAATCATTCAAAAGTTTCAATGCATAAATTAAATACAAACTAAATAACCCTTTGACAAGTTGAATGACCCTCGTCATGGACATACTTTGATGTGAAAAGTGTTGAGTTGATTTATTACACTAAATTACTAAAAGGGTGATGTGATGGTTAACCTCACTTCACTCAGCAAGATTGTGGTTTAAATTTGTTTTTGGTAATATGTCCTTCCTCCCTCTATTTATTGCTTCATGTTTAATTGTTCCTCGCACTTTTCATTAACTCGTTTGCATTAGCGAATCAGTAACTGCCCCTGTTCTATTAATAAATAGAAAGAGCCATTTATTTAAACAAATGAAAGTAGAAACAACTAGTATAATATTGATAAAGTAGATATTTGGATTTATTACTGTGAATAATACAACGTCCTCTGAATTGGCGAAATATGAAGCGGAACTCATATAATACCAATCAATAAACAACAATAAACCCTACGATTCACGCTCATAAAAGTGCCAGTGACCGCATTAATCCGGGACACGTCTCTCTCCGTTATGGTCTGGTTTAGAAGTTCTTCAGTCCATATTTGATGTGTCAGGACGGTGTGGGTCAGGGCTCTTCGGTGGGGGCCCAGGGGTTCGGATTTAGGGCGGAGAGTGGATTATAGTTACGTAATGGCTAATGTCCTGCTCCACTGGCAGGCGGTGAATGGCCCAGCAGAGAAGGGCGAGCTGAGAGATAAGGTAGAGGTTCTGGGACCGTGAGATTCAGTTGTGCTTTACAGCGGGACAGAGCTCGGGCTGGGCCATAAAAAAAAAAAAAAAAAAAAATTCTACTTAAATTGATTAATCACGATTTCTGATTACATTTTACTTTGTATTCTTAAAAAGCAATAATAAGTTCTTTAAATCTAAATTTTCTGAACACACAACAACAATACAGAACACAAAACACAAAAAATGTCTTCCTCATAATCTTAAACTGCTTTTATTGACAGATGATTGGCTGTACGATTGAAAAGAGCTTATTTTTATTATATTGCTGTCATATTTTGGCAGCTGGTCTGTGATTTGTTGTTTTATGTTTGTGGGGGAATGAGAATAGTCATACAGTATATATGTATTGTACATTTCCTTGATAATTTGTTCATGAAAAAAATCCTTTAAATAAATGATTGAATCTCAAGCTCAAGCTAAAAATTTAAATAACTGCACACCTCTAATCAGATGTTATTACAGTGTGGAAATGAATGGGTTAAACTAAACACTCACATCTATTGAGGATATAAAGATGAGTAGGTTATTTGATCATTGTAAGAACTAAAAATTGCTGAACGAGGGAATCGTAGGCAGCAACGGTGAGTAAGTACTTTTAAAAATCCGTTTATGTGACAAAATCATTACCTTTTCATTGAGAAAGTTTGAGTTCATAAAGCTAGTGATTAATATGATAAAATAATGAATATTATATGTTGCTCGGGGCTAATCGGATAGTAATGAGCAGAAGATCTATCATTTAATCTAAAATCTGTTAATGAAACCTTATAAACCGCTAAGTTATTAAAAAACATTGCAGAATTTGAAGTTTTACATGAGTTTTTGGGGCTAAAATCATGGACACGAGTTTGCACCGAGCTGCTTAGCTTCCGTCCTACACTTAAACTCTTAATAGGTGAATTCTTCTAAATCTCTGCGGCAAAAAGTAATCATACATTTTCTTTGCAACCGCTGAAATATGCAGGACTACTGAGCTCCATTAAGGTTTCACTGTTGTCTTGTCAAAGTGCCAACAACTGTGAATTATTGTAAAATTGTGGTGCTTTTCACAATAATCAAGACTACTATAAACAGTTTTATATAAGCCTGCAGACTACTAACCACATAAAGGGCTAATGGAGGTTGTTTTTGGTGGAAGACGACTACATTTTTTATTCAAGCAGTGAGTAATGGACCTCAACAATCATTTTTACTTCTGCATCCGGGGTAGGCTTCTAAGTGGGTGGTCACTCTAGTAGCAGTACTTTTTTACAAATTCAGGTTGCAGACACATTGTAAAGACAGTTTAAGGAAGTGGCTCTGTGTGTCTTGTTTATTGATAAGTTCTAGTGTCTAACTGAGTAACCGAACAAAGTACAAGAGGTGTGATCTTCAGAAACGAGCTAAGAAACAAGAACAAAACAAAAAACAACTTTAGGAGCTCCTAAACTTTCCACTGTGTCCAGGCGGGCGAGTGGAAACGCTGGAGCGCTGGAGCTATTAAGAGAGCAATGCTAACTGTTTGCTCTGCTCTTTGTCAATAAGCGGCCGTGCTGTCTCCTACATTTACACTATCTCCTACCAAGAATCTGTGTCGTCAGCAAAGCCTCGTCAGACTCCGAGCTGTGTCCAGTGTGTTATCTGATGAAGAGCTATTTGCAGACAGTGGAGGGGCATGGTGCACTTACTCCCAAACAGACAGGCTCAAATACAGTATAAAGCAGACTCTGTATTAGATATCGACTGTATTTAGACTTGTGGAGGGCCGCTACCAGATACTGTACTCACTGTAGACGTCAGACATCTACAAGGCCAGATTTATCAACGTAATAAAAACCGGATTTAGTGGAAAGCGGATTAGTTCAATGTGTTTGTCAGTCGGCGTTCAAGGCTCAAGACATTAAAGGATATATTGAGGAAACTATGGAGTTGACAACGTGCATGAGCCTATGCAAAAAGCTAAAGATACATATGTGACAAACCATGAGCACTAATTCAAAATCAATATCACCAAATAAATGCATTTTTGTTCATGTTTGTGAAGATTGTGAGGCATAAAACACAACGTGAACCAATACGACCTTTTTGACAAAGAAGAGTAAAAAGACTAGAATACATTAAAAAAAAACAAATAAGAATAGCAAAGAAGCACGATCAAAAGAGAAGTTACTTCTGAAAATGAATTGTAGATTGGAGGAAGGAAAGATCAAAAGCTAAATGTGTGAAAACAACTTTATTATCTGTTATGTGAAGACATAAAAAGTTCTGCGGAATTAGCAGTTAGAAAGTTTGGACAGAAAGTCTTACTTAAAAAACACAATTATTAGCAAACAGTACACACTGACACAAACTCATTATAATCTCCAAAAGCTACACCGTCTTTTTAATGAGTCGTTAATGAGTCTGCTAAATGTCTAGGTCCTTCTGTTGGTAGATATTATTGATTGGAAACAAAATAAACACAGAAACTGTTCACACTTGTTCACAAATCTACAGAACCAGCTCTGTACAGGACAAATAGTTGTGTCTTTGTGACCAATAATAAAGTTCAACAATAACTCCAAATAAATGTGTGAATGGATCTGCCGTGACAACTTTATTCTCCCTCCCATGTTGCGATCAGTTTACCCAGCGCACAGTTTCTTCTGTACCCAGCAGCAGTTTGTGAGCTCCCTGATATCATCACTCACCTGTAGATAACAAAGGCCGATGATTATCCCCAAACTTCACACACAGCCCCCCTCACTGAGCAACCAGCAAACGGCAAATGCACTGTATTCTGTGTTGAGACCAGAATAATCCCAGACACATACAGGCACAACCGCCACATCTAACATCGCTTTGTTCTCTGCACTGGCCAGAGGCTGCACCCACTTCCAGTCAGCATAACCACCAATCGAATGTGTCTGCCAGTGTACAGGGCACACAGTGAACACAACACCTCCCGGATCACAAAACCACCATGACAGGGTGTTTGTGGGTGCCCTCCAGTCCAGGGATGTCCTGCTCTTTGATCCATACACAAGCAGAGGGGCACTAATTCAAGTCATGAATATACAACAAGCAGAGCATATGCTGCATGTGGCTATTTACGAGTGTCGGATTAAATGTGATCGCTCTCTCTGATCAAACGTGATGACCTCGTGAAATGTATTCAAGCAAATATATGTTTAAGGTCCACTATGTAAGACAGTTTAGAGGAACTTTCCATGACAATAAGATAAGATAAGATAAGATATTCCTTTATTGTCCCACATGGGGAAATTTCATTGGTGCAACGCAGGCAGATACAGAGGTAGATCCAGAAGAACAGATCACTTATAGGAAGTCTGAAAAACACTTTCAGTAGAAGATCTCCTATAAATAAATAAAAACTCCCATAGACAAATAAATAAATAAATACATAAATACCATTGCATGTGATCCCGACAGTAATTGCACATGAATATGTGTCACGACAGCACATAGATTGCACATGAATTTCACAGTAATTGCACATGAATTGCACATGAATTCCAACAGCAATTGCACATATGACAGAATTGCACATCAGTATTAGGTTAGGTCAGTATTGCGACGGGATAACGTGACGATCTCCGGGTAAGACGACTGTTCTCCTCAGTTTCATGAGTTCCTCCTTTGTGGAAACGCGGTACGGCGCCTGCCGGGGGGCGGGGCCGGAGCCGGGGGGCGGGGCCGGAGCCGGGGGGCGGGGCCGGAGCCGGGGGGCTCAGAGCCAAGACACATCGCAACGACACGACGAAAACACTCAATCCAACCGAATAAAGTCAAAACAAGTTAATTTAAAGCGATTCCAGTGCGTGTCCCGATCGTTCGTGAAGTTCCTCTTTCATATAAACGTGTATATAAACGTGTATATAAACGTGTACCGACGACACGCCGTACTTTAGCGCGGCCGGAGGGCGCGGGGGGGGGGGCTGGTGGGCTCACTCGGAGCTAGCTCACGTCACAACAACACGACGAACGCAACGAAAAACGCTCAAATCCAGCCGAAAAAAGTCCAAAACAGTTGAATTAAAAAACTATTCCAGCGCGTGTCCCTATCGTACAGTAAAATAGAAAAAATATACTAACTATATTTACAAAATATAGGAGATAAAGCACAATAAGTGTGAGAAAGAAGAGAGAGCGTTTACACCGGGCTGCCAGCTGTACCAGCGCCTTATGACGACGATAGTCGTCAATAGTTCACCCTAAAGAATCTTACCTTGTATTATTGAAACAAGAGCAGAGTTAGCCTTGTCTTTTCATCCCTGTGTCACAGTTGGTTCCCTGTGGATACGTTGGCGTCCTCATGGCATTCAAAGACTTTCACTGTGGTTAATTGGTTACTCCTGCCACTAGTGGATTAAAGTCAGGGTGAATGGTCGTCAGAAATGTCTCATGTCAAAATGTGCTCCTCATGCAAAGCCCTTATGGCGTCTGAAACTCAATTTGAATCAGGAGCTACTCAAATGTTCTGCATGAGGTGAATGGATAAGCCAATGATTACCGAGAAACAAGTGGAAGCTAAATATATATTTGTAATGGCTGTGTAAAAATACCATTTGCACAAACAACAGGAGGAGGGTGTTCCCGTCTCGTCCGCACAGATAAAATTAGTGTTACCTTCTCTTGGTACTGCCGACGGGAGGAGTCCAGCGACTGGATGAGCGCGGTGGCGTGTCCGATGAACATGGCGTAGCAGGTGGCGCCCACGATCATACTCAGCATGGTGAGCCAGATGTCAGACATACTCTCAGGCGCCTGGCGACCGTAGCCGATACACAACATGTGGCTCATGGCCTTGAACAGGGCGAACGAGTACAGCTCACTCCACGAGTCGTTCTGTAACACAAAAGACACCAGAGCATGGGCAAAGTGCAGGCAGAAAACTATAAAACAATGACTCTGACTAGGCTAATGTGGAGCTAAGTTGCTTATCTTGGTTGGTTGGTTGGTTGGTTGGTTAGATTCTGCGACAATAATATAATAAGGCAAAATACAGTAAAATGACACTAGAGGCTCCATCATAAAAAGTGATTTATCAGGTCTTTCCACACCTAGACACAGATATCTTCAACCATCCAGATAAGAAATATGGCTGTAGGCTTTTAAAGGCTTATTTCTTGGTATTATAAGGATGTATATACCTACTTTCTGGACTACATCTGTATATCTGTAGAACTGTACATTTGTGTACATATTAAGCCTATTTTTTTATCTTTATTTTTATTCTATTTAATTTTTGTATTTTATCTGATAACTTATTGTGATGACTTATACATTGTTCTTTTACATAGTTTTTGAATTGTGTTCATCGACAATGGCAATAAACCTTTTCTGATTCTGATTCTGCACAAGCACAAGAAAGGATAAGCCATTGAGTGAGTTGCCTGGATATTTAGGAGCTAATCGTAAAGATAATCTATGTTTTTCACATGATGATTAGTTCCTCTCTGTACGCTTAGTTATTATTGAGTCTTGTCAGTGCAGTTTGGGTCAGATAAAGAGTTTGCATGACACACCTACTTCATTTGACTAACCGATGCACAGCGCTTGCCTTTATTCAACCAAGATTTGTTTTAGTTGACTACAGCCCAAATGTGGCACTGGGGTCCATCTTCTTACACGTTTAGCAAGAACGGTCTGGCCTCTTTCATAGCGAGATTATTGACATTTTCCCCTCCGCTTTACTTACGTGTTGATTGTTAAAGAACTCTGATGTGGCTATGCTGGAAGCTGTGGTTTTAACTCTCTTGTATTTCTAAGAACATCTCTGTCTAGTGTTGAGCTAATGAGCGTCTGCTTCCTCCTCCAGGCCTTTAGATTGGCGCTAGCTCTGTCCATGTTAATCGTCTTGTTCATCACAGAGCGCTCACAGACCTAGTCCATCCCTCACATCCTCCTTTAAATAACACTGTCCAGATTTCTGCACCAGGACAAAGGCTGATTGGCTCGTGACACACTCTGCTGCTTTGTATTTCTTCCTCAGACTCTTTGCATGTCATTTGAAATTCAAATGCAATTCAAAAGTGAGTGGACAAGCACTGGGAGGAGACAGCAATCACATTTGTGGAAATGTGTGGAAATCTTTTCCACAGGTGAACCGAAGAGGCCAAAACACAAAATTAGGTTTTGCATTGTAAAACTGACATATATCTATTATCATTTTTCTTATGTTCGTAGCTTTTGTTTGGACAGAAAGTATGTGACTTTTGACAAGCATTGTGTAAAAAACAAAGAGCAGTTTGTTATGGGACATGCCCTTTATGACAGGAGGATTTGCAAAGACTGTAGAAATCACGGTAGGAAAGCATATAAACCACAAACTGGACTGGACTCATAACACAGAAGCACTGTACAGGAAGAGCCAGAGTCGGCTCTACCTCCTGAGGAGACTCAGGTCTTTTGGAGTGACAGGGCCACTCCTGAAGACCTTCTACGACTCTGTGGTGGCATCAGCCCTCCTGTATGGTGTGGCCTGCTGGAGCAGCAGCATCACAGAGAGGGAGAGGAAGAGGCTGGACAGAGTCATCAAGAAGTCCAGCTCCGTCCTGGGCTGTGCTCTGGACTCGGTGCAGGAGGTGGGGGACAGGAGGGTCCTGGCTAGATTCACATCTATGCTGGACCATGAGTGTCGCCCCCTGCAGGACACTCTCTCCGCTCTGGAGAGCAGCTTCAGTGAGAGACTGATCCACCCTCGCTGTGTGAAGGAAAGGTTCCGTAGGTCTTTCCTTCCTGCTGCTGTCAGACTTTATAACAAAAACTGTTAGTACTGAACACTCGCAATACTGACCTAACCTAATACTGATGTGCAATTCTGTCATATGTGCAATTGCTGTTGGAATTCATGTGCAATTCATGTGCAATTACTGTGGAATTCATGTGCAATCTATGTGCTGTCGTGACACATATTCATGTGCAATTACTGTCGGGATCACATGCAATGGTATTTATTTATTTATTTATTTGTCTATGGGAGTTTTTATTTATTTATAGGAGATCTTCTACTGAAAGTGTTTTTCAGACTTCCTATAAGTGATCTGTTCTTCTGTATCTACCTCTGTATCTACCTGCGTTGCACCAATGAAATTTCCCCATGTGGGACAATAAAGGAATATCTTATCTTATCTTATCTTATCTTATAACTCACTATATACTGTGCGTAAAGCGCTACTTAAGACTCGTCAGGTTCAGGGGTAAATGTCTGACCTGAGCGTCATACAATAAGCACATAATGAGACGCACTTTAAAGGATTATCCAGCAGAGGCATCCAAACCATATGCAATACCCTACCTCACACGTGTGTAATTGATATAACCTTATGTCAAGTCAAAATCAAGCCATTTCCATCTATGCACTATATTTTCCTTATCTGTATGTGACATAAGTAACATATTTAGTTTTTTCCCCCAGCTATTTTAATTATTTAGAATTGTATTACCATTCTACCCTATCCCCTGTAATCCCCCAATGCCTTTTAAGTCAGAGGAACCACCAGTCCCTGTTGCTTACGTTCACACAGCAACGAAAGTGTATAACTGACTTTAACATTGGCATCTGTATAATTACATTATATTATATTCAAAGATTTCATTAAGTGGGTGAACGTAAAGAAAGGTACTGCTACTCCTTTTGAGCACCGTAAACCATGCACATAAACTGTGAGGTGCAAAATGTTCAACGAAACTGAATAAGATAAGATAAGATAATCCTTTAATGTCCACACATGGGGAAATTTCGTTGTTACAACGCAGTAGATACAGGGGGAAAGGACAGATTATAGGAAGTTTCAAAGGAAGTTTACAATGAAATTAACAATAAAATAAAATTATTCATAAATGGAATTACTACTTACTAAATAGGAATTTCCCTGTGTTACTGTGTCCAAGGCATTTCTCTTGTAGGTATAAAGTTTGTAAAACAAAGGCAGAGTTACTTGTGGTACTGATGTCACCAAAAGGTCCCTGGTCTGATGGGAAAGGAGCTAAAACAAGACCACAAAGTGAGGCCCCAGCCCTACAGTTCCAAAACTCAATGCACAAAATAAAGACTGCAACTGAACAAAAGAACCATGAACTGTAAAAAGTTCATACATACATACATACAGTGCAAAAACACCCAGAATGTAGAATATTAAATTTCTGGTAAAACCTACTTGTATCCATGGAGATGCTTTACCTGAAATGTTCCATAGTATGGCAATAAACCTATCTATCTCCAGGGAAACAAGAAGGAGACAGCACCAGGGAAAGCTATGGGTCAGATCTGTGGAGAGGGTGTATTATGTAACTTTTATGGGTAAGTGTTCTCAACCTGTGTCCATGGAGATGTTATTATTTTGATGTTTTGATGTTATGTGGAGCAATTAAATTGATTAAATTCAAGTCAAATCCCAGAAACCGACAAGGAAGTGTGTTGTTTTAATTATTATATAATATGGTGGAATGGTACTTGTGTAAATATATAACCGTAATCTAACCAAACAAAGTTGGTTTAATAAATAAATATTGCGTAAATTAGGTTGCTACGGAACATTTATGACCATAACTGTACAATAAAGACCCCAAAAAAACACAGCAAAACAGAGTATTTTCCTGTGGCTTCCAGTTTGTAGTGTGTCTGTGCCTCATCTCCAGTGCCCCGGGTGGTCAACAGTCAGAGCTGCTCCCTCTGGTCAGCCAACAACATGCCACAGGCTCCAGCAGCAGGGGACCGGCCCCTAGACCCAGGGCCAAAGCACAAATCAACACCTCTTTCCAGTCCACTGCCTCTATTTGTCTCTGCAGGCTCCCTCACACATCACTGTACGCCGTTACTTTGACTTTACATATTTCAGACTCAGGATGGAGGGGCTTCTGGTTAAGTGCACAAAAATCTGACTTTATCGCTTTAATCTCATTAAAACAAAAAACAACGAAATCAAAACAATCAAAACAAGACACAGAGAGCAACACGACATCACTTATTGGTGGAGTAAACACATTTTCATATTTGTGTTCAAAATTGTTTAAAAGCTATTCGGCTTGAAATTTAAGTATCTTGGGTGAGATTATAAGCATTTTAAGATAATGAATGAAAATTAATTATTAAGATGATAAGATGATATATATTGATAAATATATTAGATTTGGCTTTTAGAGTTAGACGATGCTCAGGAAACGCAGAGCAGGATTTGATAGAAATTCAACCCGCCAGAGTTTAGAAACAAGACAAACAAAATGAGATGGTAAATATGGTGCTCACGTGTAAAGGTGGTCTGGGGGAGGAGGGCTGAACAGCTGAATGGAGAGTACGGTAGGCTTAGCTGTGATAGGCTCAGCTCGGCCTATCAACCAGAGTGAGGCCGTGAATTGAAGACATAGGCAAGGTGGTCTCTCAAGTTGCAACTTTGCTCTTGACTTATTTGTTGTTAGCACCATTTTTATTTTATTTATATCTATGTTTATTTAGTTTTTTTAATGAACAATCACGAAACATATGATGTAAACACGACGGATTAGCTGTGGGCTAGATTTCCTCCGTTGTCCCACATTCACTCTCACAACACACTCTCATTCATACACATGTGTACACATGAGTAACCGGAGGAAACCTATGCAGACATGGGGAGAACATGCAAACTCTACACAAAGCCCTGCACCACCTGGGGATCAATTCAATAATCTACTTGCTGTGAAGCAAGATCACTACCGTGTCACCTTTTATGATGTTTCCTGTCTCCGCTGTTAAAATAGTTATGAAAAACAGTGCATCAAGTTGCAGAAGTTAAGGGTTTTGAACCATATCTACACTTAAAAATGTGACAAGTTGACAGTCAATTTTGGGGACATTTAAATCTAACCTTTGTCCACAAGCCTATTGCCCCGCACAACTAACTAACTACCTGAAACAAACGGCTCAGCGCTCAGTCTGGAGTGAGTTCTGTTGTTAGAGCCCACAGTACAACATGCAGCTTTCATCCTCAAGATGGCAGTAGCAACAAGTGTTTCATGTCACTTCAGACCCATGAATATCGTCACTAGTATTTCATACAAGGAAGCTACTCATATTTCTTTTTCAATGCCATTGGATTAGCTGTATTATAATTTCCTTTTCAAATTTGTCTCTTTGGTGGAACATTATACTTTATGCACACCCGATCACCCTCCACCCTACTTATTTATTTATGTATATATATATATATACATATATATATTATGAGTATCCTGTTGACTACAAAACATATAAAAGCAACAGTAACACAGAATATCTAAATGTCAATAAAACAACCAATAAACAAATCCTATAAAAACACATTTAGACATAGTACAATATGGAATCAAATCTAAAATAGTCTGTGTTTGTTCCATAGTTCCAGATGCCTAAGTATTTGTAGTTGGATTAGATTTACCTTTATTCAATCATATTGTCATCTAGCATAAGAACATCTACATTTTGTGTGCCCTTTGAATCACTCAGCAAAAGGCACAATATTGGTGTCATGTGATAGGATATGGATCAGCTCAAACATTAGATAATAAGATAAGATAAGATAAGATATTACAGGGCACCACCATTTTGAAAAGTTAAAGCATAATCAAAACATAAACAGGAGAGAACTCAAATGAACCCTTTGTGCCCGAGGGACCCTCTTACAAATGGGTAGGTCACTCGGGATATACAAACACTACATAGGCCTGTTATACATCAGCAGAACCTCAGCTAAAAATATCACCCAAACAACATGTACATCAAACAGACGGAAAATATATTCACAAAAGTGAAATCTCACAAAACAAAAGTGCTACAATCTGCCAATTGTAGCATTTTTAACAAAAGTTTTGAGCAAATAAATACTAATGAAGATGGGGCTACACAAAGTATACTTCTGCAAGAAAGCTAAAAATAAGATGAAAGAGAGAAAGGAAAGAGTTTTTTTTTTAAATCACAAAAGTGTCTTACTGCAGCTGTTTTCTCATCAACAGTTGTATCCAAGCATAAACTTGTATTCAACTTGTATTGTTTTCAGGGTCTACTCCTCCCCCATCATGCAATTTGACCTGTGTAATTTGTATATTTACTCCTCACAATTGATTGACATGTATTGAAACCAATCAAGCCTCTCAGAAACATTAGAGATGTTATTTACAGTAGAAATTCCCTACAAAACTATGAGCTCTAACTCAACGCTCTAACTCTTTAACCCAATCTCTGATTTATGTTGATGAATCTGCTGATGCCATCCACTGCCAAAAGTATTGTGTTATACAATATGGACCCATTTTGTTATTCATGCAAAATACTTTGCACACGTGACCATCAGATGTTGTTTTTACTATTTCTGGTATTACAAGGCTTGTTCCCAAAGGTTTTTCCTCTTTTTTACACCTTCCCAGTGGCATAACAACACCTGAAAGAGCTTCTACACGGCCTCAGCTACATTAACTATCAAAAGTTCTGCCCAATGTTCTCCAAAAGTTGAGGATGTAAAATAGTATCCATTGAGCCACATAAACACAGAACATAAATATTGAAGAGCAGAAGTATTCAAACATGATAGACACAGAATATTTTCTCCTCTGGAGGTATTACAATTTTGAGAACAACATTATAACTCCTCAAACTCTTGTTTTCTCTTCATCAAGTATTACTGAGAATTTTCATCAATAGCCAAACTGAGCCGCTATAACAAACTCGATCTCCCACTGTAGCTGTTTGCAGACGCTGCATTTACTTCAGTGGGAAATACTGAAGAGCTTATTGCACCTGACAAGACGCACAGCTGTCTCTTAGAATTGGAAATTACAACACTCATTGTAACGCAATAAACTGATTCTGCAGAGAAGCTTCAATGAGCAGAGGATGGAATAATTAAATTAGTTTTAGTCTTCTTTGTATTTGCTGCTGGACTTTACTGGTGGATAGTTAATTATTTTAGATGCATTTGGTTTGGATATGCGAGAGTGGGATGTATTATGTGTGTACTTATAGGAAGTGCGAGCGGAGTGTGTGCGTGCTGTCTTTAAGCCACTGTTTGTTTGGATGTGCCTTTCCTGCTGACACAGAGCAGCCCAAATCTGACCGTCAGCAAGTGACACAGCAAGTCTAGGATTAAGATAGAGATTTATAATAAGGTAAACTGGCTCCAAATACTTCTGTGTTTAGATGTGTCATGTATTTTTTTGCTCAACTCATACAGAACGAACACCACCTGGAAATAAGTGACTGTCATGCAAACAATGTTACATGCACTAAGTATTGTAGCACTGTAAAATCGTGTTTGAATTATGCAGCATGTTTTTAATTCATCAATTTGTCTGAACAAAGATGAATGTTTAACAATGAAATCATAAATTAAATCTTTGACATAAAAACTTAAATCCTCAACATTGCCAATCGACCTTTTATGTCTGTATCTATGCAGTCAAACATCCATGTGTTTGATGTTAAACCCTGAAGAGTTTTGGGGGGGATAATTGCTGCACAGGTGATGATTTTTCTGCTGTAACACGGTATTTAACCTCATTAACTTCTACAATCTTATCTTAATCTTCACCCCAATTTTTTTTGATAGAGTACAGTTTGTAATGTTTTAACTCATGACTCATCTCAGAGTTCACCTGTCTAAAATACTCATGTTGTCAGATTAATGTTGTTGAAATGCAGATAGTTTAGGCATGTCAAAAGATAAAAAGGGAATATATTTGTAGAAGGACACTGATGTTGCCAGGTACAGGGTCTAAGGATGACCAAAGAGCACAGTAGGTCTTGTTAAAGTTCACTTTTCTTCTAATAAGAGAGTGGTATACAACCGGACATGTTTTGGTGGCAGAAAACAGTAAATGATCTAACGCTTGTAAACTACTGGCTTATTAGAAGAAAAGTCAAATTGAATTTAAAAAAACAAAACAGAATTAATTTTCCAAATACAAGAGAATGTTTTTGTTTGAGATAAAAATGATAATTTAGAGCATATATTATAAGATGAGACCAATGAAAGGGAGCAGGCAGAAAAGAGTCCACAGAAGAGGTGAAGCATAAAGTTATGTTAAAGGAATACATTAAGTTTTGCCCAGAAAGTGAATGAAAGCAGACAAGCAGAGGCAACACTGCACAGTGCACACGCTGGAATGGATTATGTTATGTAAGGTGATGACAATTTGCTACAATTGTATTTCACCTCAGGCATAATAAAAGACTATAACTGAATTAGGAAAAAGTACTACG
>NW_027316532.1:34525085-34535085 GCF_026437365.1 Eucyclogobius newberryi
ACAAAAACTATTTATATCATAATTTTCTTGGTGCCAGATCACTATTTACATTTTTACACTTATCATCTTTATATTGTCTATAGAAGAGTAGAAAAGTGTAGCCCTCTTAACACAGTTTTGACATTCAAACACACTCAGGGCATTGCGGGGATGGTTTACCGCTGAATTTAGGAGGTGATTGTATCAAAATAGCATATCGTCAGAGAAATAAGATAAAATAACATCATTTCAACATATCGCCTTATGGCTATTTAAAAGTGGTCTGTGTGTTTTACATGATCTGCATTTTCAGTTTTTTTTTTAACCTCAATCAGTTGATTCTGGTACAGCTCTGAAGTGGAACAATTCAGAAAGATCAAGAGGTTAATAATCATTGCAAAAGTAATAGATTTCTTGATTGGCAAAATTATTATTTTAACACATGCTCCCTCATTATGTCAGAAATAATTAGGACATTTTCTTTGTAATGTTGAGCAGATGGGCAGCAGCAGATACCTGGCAGCCAGAAAGTGAGACAAACGAAGACAAAACACATGAAACCCTAATTTCATCTGTAACTTCTGCATGTTTGCCTCCATCTCCTGAGTCCAACTACAGAGGGTTTAATTGAGGTTATGTGATTGCGGTTTTACCTAACTCCCATCTGTCAGCCAAGTTCCTCTGGGGGAATATGCTCTATGAGGGTGTGTGTGTGTGTGTGTGTGTGTGTGTGTTCTGCAGCTGCACAATTAAAAGCGAACCAATTCCAATTGTATTTTGAATTGAACGTCAGTTATTTAGGTTCTTCTGCACACCAGAATAATAATAATAAATTAATAAACGCACTTTACATTCGAATGGAACCTCAAAGTGCTATTTACATTCGAATGGAACCTCAAAGTGCTAAGAAAAGTGTGTCTTTTAATGGTAAAACTCACTGCTCACTAGGGAGATTTCAGTTCAACTGCTTCACTTGATTACAGAAATGTTGTTATTGAAAATACAATTAATTACCATTGTTTCAGAATGATATGTGCGCCCCGAAAATTGAATCTATCTCAGTGGAATTTAGAGATGTCAAGATCATCCGGTTCATTAATAATTGAAAGAACCAAACAATAATAATGGTGACAATTGTAGGCAGCAACAAAGAGTCATTTCATTTCTATGTACACTTTGTTTATCTGGCTGTTTATGTGAAAATATCATTACTTTTTTCATTCATTCAGAAAGTTTGATTTTATAAAGCTAGACTAGAAAGTCAAAATGTCAATGATCATGAATAAGAGTGAAATTGTGGTTTCTTCACCTATAATCGCTACACTCCAATTTGATATTGTGACATCCTTTATGCAGACAAGCAGCTGACTCCACCAGGTTAAGTCACAGGTCAGATCTGTGGAGAGGCAAGCCATTTTCCCTCGAACTGTGCAGCCATATTGTGCCTAAATGAGACGTGAAAACAGATTGTTCCTTCTCACCACCATCTTGTTGAGGGACACCCAGCAGTCGGAGGGGAAGTCCTGGAGCATGGGGACCAGGAACTGCAGACACCCGTCCCAGTGGCACAGCAGCAGCATCATCGCAATCAGGTTAATGATCCGCATGACAGCACTGGCCAGGTCGTAGGTCATGTGGAAGATCTGACAGAGAGAAACAGGAGACAGATATTAGTGTATGAGGGATAGACAAAGGTATTTGAGTATGAATAGCCAATTAAGCTTTGTAAAAAAAAAAAACAATAGTTAGACACAACTTATGTAGTGCAAACTCGTGATTATTTCCAACAAAATAAAGCAATACAAATATAAATTACATCATAAAAAAAAAATGAAAGCAAGAAAAACATTTGAGAATCTTCTTTTTCCCATCAAAAGTCTGTACATTTCATCACAGCTCATATTGGCACTAATCAATATATTTTATATTATATATTGTACCGTATTCAATAATATAGCAGTATTCTAACAGAATTCCTTTTCGTCAAAGCTCATTCTGTTTCCATTTTAGTAATCAAAAAGTCAATATGTCATCTATACTGGATATTTTATCTGTGTAGTTTTTAGAGCTGAAATAGTTACCCACAGGTTGTCCTTTGGGGTGTTTTCATCATTTGTATCCTTTCAAATGGAGCTAAAACAGTCTCCATCCATACTCTTCATTGCTTTCCTCAGCACTGGTTTATTGATGATTTTACTGAGATGCTTTCAGTCGTATGCACAGACTTTGATGGTTTGGTCTTTACAGGTGATTTCAATGTGCATGTTGATAATATTTGTGACAGAAACGCTAAAGAGCTTGATGCTGCGCTTGAAACCTTCCGTCTTACTCAGCATGTGAGTGGCCCCACCCACAGCAGAGTGGCCCCACCCACAGCAGAGGGCACACAGTTGATCGGATGAGACACATAAATGATGACACGGGTGCACTGTTTATGGAAATGATAAACTTTGAAAATGTCTCATGTTCTAATGTAAATGATTTGTTGAACTCTGTTACATCTAGTGTTTTGAGTGTTCTGGACACCATTGCCCCTGTAAAGGCTAAAACTGTTAAAAAATAAGCAGAAGGCGCCATGGAGAAATGATGATTCGGTCAGGGCACAGAAAAGGGAGTGCCGCCGGGCCAAACGGAAATGGCGCGAGTCAAAACTACAGGTTCAAAAAAAGATTTACAGAGAGAAGTTGTACATGTACAACCTTATTTTATGTAGAACCAGGGAAGGATATTTTTCTGAAATTATTGTAAGCTGCAGTAGCAACTCGCATGTCCTGTTTGCCACAGTAAACAGATTAAGCTCAGCTGCCGTTAGAACTAATTTCCACATCCCTGGGTTTGTATTATTTTTAAATTACAAATTTCAGGGCATTAAAAATGCTATAAATCCCACAATGCAACCTAGGCAAGGCAAGGCAAGGCAAGTTTATTTGTAGAGCACATTTCATACACAAGGCAATTCAAAGTGCTTCACAGCAGGAAAAATGCATTCAAATCACAAAGAAATTACAGAAATACAATAAAATTAACTAAATTAAAAATTATCAATCCAACTGATTTTCTAAACTAATAAAATCACAAACAAAAGAGAAGAGTGCAAAGAAAAAATCCTTTTAGTCATATGCGCAGCTAAACAAAACAGTTTTTAGCTTAGATTTGAACATTGTCAGAGTAGAAGCCTGTCTCACATCTTCAGGAAGACTGTTCCAGATTTTAGCTGCATAAAACTGAAACGCAGATTCCCCATGTTTTGTCCTGACTCTGGGCACCAGCAGGAGGCCGGTCCCTGAGGTCCTCAGAGTCCGAGATGGTTCATATGGCACTAACATATCCAAGATGTACTTTGGTGCTAGGCCATGGAGAGACTTGTACACAAGCAGAGCTGCTTTAAAGTCTATTCTCTGAGCCACAGGGAGCCAGTGCAGAGACCTGAGAACAGGACTAATGTGATCATACTTCCTGGTTCTAGTCAGGACCCGAGCAGCAGCGTTCTGGATGTACTGCAGCTGTTTTACAGCTCGTTTGGAGAGACCAGTGAGCAGGCCGTTACAGTAGTCTAATCTACTGGAGACAAACGCGTGGATAAGTCTCTCTAAATCTGGTTTTGACACTATATTTTTGATTTTGGCAATGTTTTTTAGATGGTAAAAAGCTGCTGATGTTATTGATTTGACGTGGCTATTAAAGTTCAAGTCTGAGTCCATTATTACCCCCAGATTTCTAATTTGGTTTGTAGGTTTTAGAGCGAGACTCTGGAGGTGACCGCTAACACTTTCTCTTTGTTTCTGTGGGCCAAAAACGATTATTTCAGTCTTGTCTGAGTTCAGCTGGAGAAAGTTGTTTTGCATCCACAAACTGATCTGTTGGATGCAGTGACAGAGTGAATCTACTGGTCCATAGTCACCTGCCGATAGTGAAACATAGATCTGAGTGTCGTCTGCATAATTGTGATAGGACACATTTTCACTGCGTATCAACTGACCCAACGGCAGCATGTAGAGGTTGAACAGAAGGGGACCCAGGACTGACCCTTGGGGCACTCCACAGGTCAGGGTCATGTGGTCTGAGACACAGCTACCAATTTCAACAAAGTACTTCCTGTCTTCCAGATAGGACCTTAACCAGTTTAGGGCAGTGCCAGTGATGCCCACCCAGTCCTCTAGTCTCTGTAAGAGGATCCCATGATCGACAGTGTCAAAAGCAGCACTCAGATCTAACAGAATTAAGACTGAGGCTTTGCCCGTGTCAGTGTTCAGGCGGATGTCATTTGTCACCTTGACAAGAGCAGTCTCAGTGCTGTGATGAGGTCTAAAACCTGACTGAAAAACATCAAATGAGTTGTTTATTAAGAGGAAATCTGTGAGCTGTTGGTAAACAACCTTTTCAAGGACTTTGCCCCAAAATGGCAGATTAGAGATGGGCCGGTAATGACTCAGTACTGCGGCATCAAGACTGCTCTTCTTTAGGAGAGGCTTTATGACCGCAGTTTTCAAAGACATTGGGAATGTTCCAGATTGAAGCGACATGTTAACTATGTGAGTGAGTGGTGCTAACAAACTGTTCAGCACAGACTTTAGAAATTTGGTGGGTAACACATCAAGGCAGCATGTAGATGAACTCAGACTGGTGATGATCTCATGGACAGTTTTGTCAGTTACTGGTGCAAAGTGAGTCAGCTCTAAGTGTCTTGGTGGTTTTAGGGTAATTTTTTGCATTGTGGGATTTATAGCATTTTTAATGCCCTGAACTTTGTCATTAAAGAATAATGCAAACTCATTACACTTGGATGTGGAAATGAGTTCTAACGGCAGCTGAGCTGGAGGGTTTGTTAATCTGTTTACTGTGGCAAACAGGACACGCGAGTTGTTACTGCAGCTTCCAATTATTTCAGAAAAATATCTTTCCCTAGTTCTACATAAGATTAGGTTGTACATATTCAGCTTTTCTTTGTAAATCTCTTTTTGAACCTGGAGCTTTGACTTGCGCCATTTCCGTTCGGCCCTGCGGCACTCCCTTTTCTGTGCCCTGACCGAATCATCATTTCTCCACGGCGCCTTCTGCTTATTTTTAACCATTTTAGCCTTTATAGGGGCGATGGTGTCCAGAACATTCAAAACACTAGATGTAACAGAGTTCAACAAATCATTTACATTAGAACATGAGACATTTTCGAAGTTTATCATTTCCATAAACAGTGCACCTGTGCCATCACTTATGTGTCTCCTCTGAACAACTGCAGGACCAACCGGAGGTTTGGGAGAAACAGACAGGTCAAAGAAGACACAGAAATGATCAGACAGAGCAACATCGATCACATTAACATTTGAAATATTTACCCCCTTTGTAATTATGAGATCTAGAGTGTGTCCTTTGCTGTGGGTGGGGCCTCTCACATGCTGAGTAAGACTGAAGGTTTCAAGGACAGCATCAAGCTCTTTAGCGTTTCTGTCACAAATATTATCAACATGCACATTGAAATCACCTGTAATGACCAAACCATCAAAGTCTGTGCATATGACTGAAAGCATCTCAGTAAAATCATCAATAAAACTTTGGCAGTGCTGGGGAGGCTTGTATAAAACAATGAAGAGAATGGATGGAGACCGTTTTAGCTCCATTTTAAAGGATACATACTCAAATGATGAAAACACCCCAAAAGACAACCTGCGGGTAATTATTTCATCTCTAAAGACAGCACAGACTCCACCCCCTTTTTTGTTTTCTCGTGTTTCAGATTCAAACTTAAAGTTGGGTGGAGCAGATTCTATCAGAACTACATTTCCTGTGTTTTTGTCAAGCCATGTTTCAGTTAAAAACATAAAATCAAGATTATAAGAAGAAATAAAATTATTAATTAAGAGAGATTTGTTACATAAGGATCTGACATTTAGCACAGCAAGTTTCAGACTAGTTTCAGTGAGACTGGGCTTTATCTTTTCACAGGGAATATGAATCACATTTCTCAGATTGGGCCTGACTCGCATTTTGTTTTTCCATCTCTGTGATGATGTGACTACAGAAATAGCACTAGGGGGGGCTCTTTTTACATAGGGCCCCGGGTTGGTTTGATTTTTAATGTGACAATAAGTCCCGGCAACGCTGAGACCCAGTGCATCCTAGCTATGGGAGATACCAGGTGAGAGACGAGGGGGGATGGGTGGTGGGGCTGTTGTTGGTGTAGTCGGCTTGTGCAGGGAAGAGTTGATAAGTATTGACATAGCCCTTGCTATATTGGGCGTGAGTGGAGCCATCTTAATGCCTGATTTGATCAGACTTTCAAAATGGCTGGGAAGGCCCATGGGTGAGAGTGGAGATGAGAAGGAGAATGAAGAATCTTTAGTGGGAGTAGATGTTGCAGGGGGAACCCAGGGATGGTCTGAAGGCAGGGGCGATGAAGATTGTTCCTTTGCTGGAGGCGGTGGAGGTGAATGTGGAGCAGCTGGAGCTGAATCCTTTGCTGGTGGTGGTGGAGCAGCTGCTGATGAATCCTTTGGTGGAGGCTGAGGTTGTGGTGCTTTTGATGTTGAAACATTGGCTCGGTCTCTGGCTGATGGAGCAGGAATTCTTCTCTCATTCCTCTCTTCTCTAACTATCTGCTCAGGACCCTGTCCAGGCCCAGTCCAATGCCTAGACACTTTGCACCTGTAACTGACAAAACTGTCCAGGAGATCATCACCAGTCTGAGTTCATCTACATGCTGCCTCGATGTGTTACCCACCAGATTTCTAAAGTCTGTGCTGAACAGTTTGTTAGCACCACTCACTCACATAGTTAACATGTCGCTTCAATCTATGTGACTGAAAAACAACTGAACTCCAGCTGAACTCAGACAAGACTGAAACTATTGTCTTTGTCACAGAAACAAAGAGAAAGTGTAAGCGTCACCTTCAGAGTCTCACTCTATAACCTACAAATCAAGTTAGAAATCTGGTGGTAATAATGGACTCAGACTTGAACTTTAACAGCCACATCAAATCAATAACATCAGCAGCTTTTTACCATCTAAAAAACATGGCCAAAATAAAAAATATAGTGTCTAAACCAGATTTGGAGAGACTTATCCATGCGTTTGTCTCCAGTAGATTAGACTACTGTAACGGCTGCTCACTGGCCTCTCCAAACGAGCTGTAAAACAGCTGCAGTACATCCAGAACGCTGCTGCTCGGGTCCTGACTAGAACCAGGAAGTATCATCACATTTGTCCTGTTCTCAGGTCTCTGCACTGGCTCCTGTGGCTCAGAGAATAGACTTTAAAGCAGCTTTGCTTGTGTACAAGTCTCTCCATGGCCTAGCACCAAAGTACATCTCGGACATGTTAGAGCCATATGAACCATCTCGGACAGTAAACATGGGGAATCTGCGTTTCAGTTTTATGCAACTCTAACAATGTTCAAGTCTAAGCTAAAAAACGTTTTGTTTAGACTGAAATGATTTTCTTTGCACTCTTCTCTTTTAAGTCTTAAACTGTTTTATGATTTATGTCATGTCTTTATTATTTCAATGAATTTTTCCTGTTGTGTGAAGCACTTTTTGCCTTATGTACGAATTGTGCTCTACAAATAAACTTGCCTTGCCTTTATTATTTTTTATCTTATAACTTATTGCTATTTTTATCCCATAGCAGATTTTAATTGTTTCTCTTTTTGACATAATCATTGTTCATTGTTTTATGTTGCACCAAATCATCAAGACAAGTTCCTATGTTTGTGAGTTCTATGCATTGACAATGGCAATAAACCCTTTCTTATTCTTATTCTTATTCTGATTCTGATTCTGATTCCCTAAAAGTTCAGCATTTTGACCAGGGTCAGCACCAGGGTCCCAAATGCCCCATGGCCAATACTCAGTAAAAACATGTGGTTTAGAATAGAAGTCACAATGCAAGTTTTGTTTCTGAAAAAAAAATACAAATAATAATAATTAATTGCCTTGAAAATCGAGATGGATTAAAATGAAGAAAAAACACATATTTCCCCCCATATTGCCCAGCGCTACTTCAGGCTGATGTCAGGTTGTCATAACACTGTTTTGATTTGAAGAGAAGCAGCAGTGAAGCCGAGTCTAGTTATGAAAACATGATGATGTAACTCAAGCCATTTAATGTTCTATTATTTCAGAGGATGATTCTTTTCACCCCATTTCTGTCAACACACAAAAAATGTCTGGTGAAGTAATTGTTCAAGTAAAAATATGATATGACAGCAATTCTGAGCTGCTTTTATAAATCTTTTGCTGTAGATATTGTGTTTGTGGACGTGTGACAATAATGGCCCATGACCATGTACAGATGCAGCTCTATGTGTGCTACATCCACATGCATCTTCATTGTAAAGGGCTGTCGACCAAGAATAAAGACATTCCCTGTGCATCGATTAGTCGACTAAAGCGGGCGTGGCGCTGGCAAAAGCTCTCAAAAGCATTAGGATCATTTATGAGAAGTAAACAGTGTCTTTGTGAGTGAAAATCATACACTCCCAAAACTCCCTGCATTCTTCCATTTGCTGTTGTCCATGTAAATCTGTTTAAATCCAAATAATATAATTAGCCGACTAATAACACATTTGATTGACTGATGAATAAACTAAACGACTAAAGGACTACAGCCCCAGACCAGTGGTTCTCAACCTTTTTCAGTTGTGACCACCAAAATAACAAGTGTTGGCGATCGTGACCCCCCGACAAGTAAGCTCAAACAAAGTAATAAAATAGCCTCAGTCTAATGTTTCATTTTAATTTGAGGCTATGGAACGAAATAAATTACTTTGATTGGCCAACAAATAATAATCTACATTCACAACTGCATTTGAAGGGTGTCAAGCCACGTTTAAGACTATTGCATACTTGTTCATATTTTCCCTCCTATCGACTGGGGAGCCCTTGTAATAATTTCGCGACCCCCAGGATGAGATCCACGGCCCTAGAGCGTTGTGATTGTACGTGTGAAGCGTCTAAGGCCACAGCTCTGTGAGCGCTGCTGGACCTAACCTTACCTTATATGCTGAAGACAATATGCATGTGGCTGAATTAGCATGGATTTTTATCACATTGTGGGGACTAAAAAAATTTTCATGGTCACTTTATGGTGACCTGCCTCTATTATGACTAAAATCAGGTCATAATGAGGTAAATCCTTCACTAGCAGATCAACGACACGAGTAAAGGTTAAGGGTACTTTTAGGTTCAGGTTAAGGTTAGTTAGGTAGTTTTTATGTATTAACCTTTATTTAACCAGGTAAGAACCCATAGAGGTCGGAACCTCTTTTCAAGGGGCAAAGCGTTTGCAGCACACAGTATAAAAACAATGACACACCTACACCAAACAAGAGACATAGGATAAAAGGATAAAAAACATTTAGAAGCACAGACAATTTTGCGAAAGTCGCGACTATGGTTAAGGTAAGGATCAGTCTTCAGGGAATGTAATGTCCCCAAAAAGTATGGAAACATATGTGAGAGTGAATGTGTCGGGTTTGTGAAGAGGAAACTTCTCTAAACAACAAACAAGCAAAGCAATGGCCACAAGAGACCAGAGATTTAACCTAGAAAAGAACTAGGCCAAAATGTATACATTATGTTTATTAATGTCCATAAGCCCAGTTTTGCAGGTTCATTTCAGACGTTCCTTTGAAAACATTGTAGCTGCTCTTCTGTAATCTATTATTTGATTTAACAGTAAAAAGGTCAGTAGTTTAGATGTGCTAGTCCCCTAAGAATGTGTCATGTTAAAATGAATGTAAATAGGAGCATCAATATTACAACAACGCGAGCTGTGATCACATCTCCTGCTTCACATTACAACACAACCAGTGAGTATTAGTATGAATGCCCCTCTGTCATTGAACCCCAGCCGAATCATCCATTCATTTAACCGTTAGCCTATTAACATTGTCTTTGATCGTTTAACAAAGTAATACCATTTATGTATTGTCTATTCAATTCAACACAATTTGTAACTCCCAAAATCACAACAGCAGTTGCCTCGAAGGGCGACAGTGAGAACAGATCAAACAATGTTCATATCTAT
>NW_027316532.1:34540085-34637585 GCF_026437365.1 Eucyclogobius newberryi
GGTGGTGGTTGTGTGGCAGGGTGGTGGTTGTGTGTCAGGGCGGTGGTTGTGTGTCAGGGCGGTGGTTGTGTGTCAGGGCGGTGGTTGTGTGTCAGGGCGGTGGTTGTGTGTCAGGGCGGTGTTTGTGTGGTGTTTGTGTGGCAGGGTGGTGGTTGAGTGGCAGGGTGATGGTTGTGTGGCAGGGTGGTGTTTGTGTGGCAGGGTGGTGTTTGTGTGGCAGGGTGGTGGTTGTGTGGCAGGGTGGTGGTTGTGTGGCAGGGTGGAGGTTGTGTGGCAGGGTGGTGGTTGTGTGTCAGGGCGGTGGTTGTGTGTCAGGGCGGTGGTTGTGTGTCAGGGCGGTGGTTGTGTGTCAGGGCGGTGTTTGTGTGGTGTTTGTGTGGCAGGGTGGTGGTTGTGTGGCAGGGTGGTGGTTGTGTGGCAGGGTGGTGGTTGTGTGGCAGGGTGGTGGTTGTGTGGCAGGGTGGTGGTTGTGTGGCAGGGTGGTGTTTGTGTGGTAGGGTGGTGGTTGTGTGGCAGGGTGGTGGTTGTGTGGCAGGGTGGTGGTTGTGTGGCAGGGTGGTGTTTGTGTGGCAGGGTGGTGGTTGTGTGGCAGGGTGGTGTTTGTGTGGCAGGGTGGTGGTTGTGTGGCAGGGTGGTGGTTGTGTGGCAGGGTGGTGGTTGTGTGGCAGGGTGGTGTTTGTGTGGCAGGGTGGTGGTTGTGTGGCAGGGTGGTGGTTGTGTGGCAGGGTGGTGGTTGTGTGGCAGGGTGGTGGTTGTGTGGCAGGGTGGTGGTTGTGTGGCAGGGTGGTGGTTGTGTGGCAGGGTGGTGGTTGAGTGGCAGGGTGATGGTTGTGTGGCAGGGTGGTGTTTGTGTGGCAGGGTGGTGTTTGTGTGGCAGGGTGGTGGTTGTGTGGCAGGGTGGTGTTTGTGTGGCAGGGTGGAGGTTGTGTGGCAGGGTGGTGGTTGTGTGTCAGGGCGGTGGTTGTGTGTCAGGGCGGTGGTTGTGTGTCAGGGCGGTGGTTGTGTGTCAGGGCGGTGTTTGTGTGGTGTTTGTGTGGCAGGGTGGTGGTTGTGTGGCAGGGTGGTGGTTGTGTGGCAGGGTGGTGGTTGTGTGGCAGGGTGGTGGTTGTGTGGCAGGGTGGTGGTTGTGTGGCAGGGTGGTGTTTGTGTGGTAGGGTGGTGGTTGTGTGGCAGGGTGGTGGTTGTGTGGCAGGGTGGTGGTTGTGTGGCAGGGTGGTGTTTGTGTGGCAGGGTGGTGGTTGTGTGGCAGGGTGGTGTTTGTGTGGCAGGGTGGTGGTTGTGTGGCAGGGTGGTGTTTGTGTGGCAGGGTGGTGGTTGTGTGGCAGGGTGGTGGTTGTGTGGCAGGGTGGTGGTTGTGTGGCAGGGTGGTGTTTGTGTGGCAGGGTGGTGGTTGTGTGGCAGGGTGGTGTTTGTGTGGCAGGGTGGTGGTTGTGTGGCAGGGTGGTGTTTGTGTGGCAGGGTGGTGTTTGTGTGGCAGGGTGGTGGTTGTGTGGCAGGGTGGTGTTTGTGTGGCAGGGTGGTGGTTGTGTGGCAGGGTGGTGGTTGTGTGGCAGGGTGGTGTTTGTGTGGCAGGGTGGTGGTTGTGTGGCAGGGTGGTGGTTGTGTGGCAGGGTGGTGTTTGTGTGGCAGGGTGGTGGTTGTGTGGCAGGGTGGTGGTTGTGTGGCAGGGTGGTGTTTGTGTGGCAGGGTGGTGGTTGTGTGGCAGGGTGGTGGTTGTGTGGCAGGGTGGTGGTTGTGTGGCAGGGTGGTGTTTGTGTGGCAGGGTGGTGGTTGTGTGGCAGGGTGGTGGTTGTGTGGCAGGGTGGTGTTTGTGTGGCAGGGTGGTGTTTGTGTGGCAGGGTGGTGGTTGTGTGGCAGGGTGGTGGTTGTGTGGCAGGGTGGTGGTTGTGTGGCAGGGTGGTGGTTGTGTGGCAGGGTGGTGTTTGTGTGGCAGGGTGGTGGTTGTGTGGCAGGGTGGTGGTTGTGTGGCAGGGTGGTGGTTGTGTGGCAGGGTGGTGGTTGTGTGGCAGGGTGGTGTTTGTGTGGCAGGGTGGTGGTTGTGTGGCAGGGTGGTGTTTGTGTGGCAGGGTGGTGGTTGTGTGGCAGGGTGGTGGTTGTGTGGCAGGGTGGTGGTTGTGTGGCAGGGTGGTGGTTGTGTGGCAGGGTGGTGTTTGTGTGGCAGGGTGGTGTTTGTGTGGCAGGGTGGTGTTTGTGTGGCAGGGTGGTGGTTGTGTGGCAGGGTGGTGGTTGTGTGGCAGGGTGGTGTTTGTGTGGCAGGGTGGTGGTTGTGTGGCAGGGTGGTGTTTGTGTGGCAGGGTGGTGGTTGTGTGGCAGGGTGGTGGTTGTGTGGCAGGGTGGTGGTTGTGTGGCAGGGTGGTGTTTGTGTGGCAGGGTGGTGTTTGTGTGGCAGGGTGGTGGTTGTGTGGCAGGGTGGTGTTTGTGTGGCAGGGTGGTGTTTGTGTGGCAGGGTGGTGGTTGTGTGGCAGGGTGGTGGTTGTGTGGCAGGGTGGTGTTTGTGTGGCAGGGTGGTGTTTGTGTGGCAGGGTGGTGGTTGTGTGGCAGGGTGGTGGTTGTGTGGCAGGGTGGTGGTTGTGTGGCAGGGTGGTGGTTGTGTGGCAGGGTGGTGTTTGTGTGGCAGGGTGGTGTTTGTGTGGCAGGGTGGTGGTTGTGTGGATGTGGTGTAGGAGTTGGCTCACAAATACATTAAGTTGGTATATGACTGAAATGTGTGAAGAGTGGAAGATGTAGGAAGAAGAGAAGTCCTTTTATTTTATTAAACTATGTCATGATTAATGGTTTTAATACATGTGCAGTGACGCGTGTCTCTTAAACGTAATCTCGCATTAAAGGAGAGAAATAAATGCACTTATACAAATACTTCCACCCGTCATTGCAAGTGCCTTCTTTCTTTACTACTAATACATATTTATAAATGAGTCTTATACAGCACTTTTCCTGACACTTCTAGACTCTTTTCTTCAGAGACTTGATCATGCAGAATTCATTCACTATCTACACTTATTGATAAACTACAGTACTTCTGTAGCCACAGCTGCCCTGGCAAAATGGTGGAAATGTGGCTGAAATCTCACTGAATCTCACGTGCACATCACAGCTCTTTTCACTCTGCGTTAAAGGTTTACAGTTTACTGTATTCATCTTCTGTGTTAGGTCAAGAGGAAATTACTTTGAGCTACAGATTTAAATAATGTGATGATTCAAACTAGACAATATAGAATTTTAAAACGCAATTTAATAGTACTATTAACATCCCTAAACATATAGCGATTTGATTTTACTTATGATCCTACAAAACATTGATATGAATTACTTTGAAATACTTTTGAATTCAATTTTCTTCTTTTTTAAATACAATATTTTTTTTCTCCCCAATATTCATGAGCTTTAGCTTCCTGTTGGTGATAACTTGAGGACTTTTGCCCATTCAAAAGACATAATACTTTGTTTTGAATTGCTGATTGCTATAGCAACAGTGCTGAATTGTCATCACTCTATAATAGCTTTATGCTGTATGCTACAGTTTCCTCTCTCTGGAAATCACTGTCTATTGCAACCACTGTCCGGAAGTCTTTTATTGATCTTGATTAAAGTTGTCAGATTTCCTCTTCTAAGCTTCTCACATGAAGCTACGCTGCAGACTCAGCGGAGACAAGAGCTGATCTGGGCTGAACCGGGCTGAGCTGGACTGGACCGCTCATGTTTGTTTGGACAGAGAGAGCCAGAGAAGCAGCGCTAAGTCAAAGCAGCGGAGCATCCAGTCCTTGTGTAATGAGGGTCTGGAGTTCACATGAACACTGTCAGCAAACACAGCGCACATTTGGAAAAGGGCACAATTAAAGATGCATGATCTCAGGAAGACTACAGCCAGCGATGAGACAGCAGAGCAATGCAAGCGCGTCTCTGGGATCGTATTTAGGGATGGGCACAATGGAAATAATGAATATCGCAGAATTCTTTTGGTTTCTGTTGATCATAAAAATGATATTCAGACATTTTTTTTTCTCAAAGCATCAGGTCTGTGCTACAACGTGTCTGTAAATGTCTTTGATGAGGATGAAATATCACACTAAAGATGAATGGACTGTAAAATTAACCACAAAAGGGCAGAAATACCACTTTTTTGGAGATTACACTTGATTTTTTCTTTCTATCGCGAGGTTATTTTTATGTGTTTTAATCATAGACAATATATTATTCTATTCTATTCTAAATCACCAAAAACAACAATTGCAATATTATACATTTTTCAACACATCTCCCCATTTCTAGTTTATTTAATGGAGATGTTATAGCATTGCCTAGAATGTTCAACAGTATGGCATTAAACATACTATATCTATTCTCCATGGAGACAAGAAGGAGAGGCCACCCCAGGACAAGTTACTGCTCGATCAGATCTACGGAGAGGCGAGTAATTTCATAGAAAGAGTACATGCTTTTCACGATAGTTTTGAGCTCAACTGGAATTGAATACAAGATGCCAGATAGATAAGTGTAATGCCATACTGCGGAACATTCCAGACAAAGCAATAACATCTTCATTGACACATTCATTGAAAAGTTACATAGCGCATCTTTAAATCTACTTGGTTTTCAGTATATCAAATAAAATGAATAAACACATTGTGCCACTCAAAAGTGACACAAAAGGTGTATCATCTGTCTTGAAATAAGATACAAAAATGGATGAGCTCTCATATAAATAACTTACTGCTGTTGTTGGTTTTGAACATGGCTAAAGCATATGAGGCATTGTAGCATATGAGGCATTATGAGGTCTGAACCCTGAACTCGGCCTGTAACCACTGTCTCTATTGGGCAAAACAGAAACAAATAAACACATTTAAACTGAGAAAATGACTGTGTGAACATAATGAAGTCAACTGCAGCACACACTCTTTTTAATTCACTGTAGGAGAAATGTATCGCTGTTAGCTGGGGGCATTTGGACCCAAAAACTGTTCAAGTACAACAAATACTTCATAGATAATGCCACTGGATTAAAAAATGAGTGTGACAACCCCCAAGAGAGTCTAGACCGGAGCCACAGAGACTCTATTTGATGGAAATCTGAATAATGAACTATCTCAAGACATTTCTGCTGTGACAGCGGCGAAAGTGAAAACCCCTGCTGCTGGTTCTGACAGCTGCAGTCCACGTTTCCCAGCACATTCAAGGTTTAATTTGTAGTGATTTCAGGTTATTCTGTATGTGACGTTTGTGATTTTGGAGGTAATTAATCCTCTGTATGTATTTATAAAACGTTTCATAACATTAGTTTCAAGACACCTTAGTGAGTCTGATGCACGTGCGGTTTCACATTAACGCTTTCACCTGCGCCTCCACCACACGCTGTACTGTGTCAGCAGCTTTACAGTCGCACGTGTAGAACCTGGGAAACACACTCACACAAGACAGCCACAATAATGAGTGACAGGCTTATCAACCTGTTCAAGATGCATTCCAAGTAAACTCATACATTTTGAGAAGCTTGCAGAGGTGACTACCATTCTGATATTTGAACTGAACTGAATTTTAAAAAAGCAAGAATTATTCAAAACTGAGCTGGACTTTGCTGTTTCACTGTCAGATTGCAGATTTGTTGTCCTGGTTTATAGTATATCTGTAATTACTGGATTCACATGAAACAAAAACTGGCACAAAGTTCAGTGTTTTCAAGTTCAGCGTCGGTACAAAACAAAGCTACAATGTTCATATGCCCATTAAATACTAATTATAGTTTATTAATGGTGACTTTACTTTAAGTACCTGTGTTGTATAATGCTCTCCTTGGGCCCACCAGGCATCAAAACTTGTACTAAACATTATATTTCAGTACAAGCCCTAACTAGGCTAAGGAAGATTAGATTAAACCAGGACAAGATAACCAGGAATAAACCAGAAACAGAAAAAACGAAACTAACTCTACATCATAATTAAACCAGGGCACTATAAAAGATTTGAACAGCAGAAGAACCATGTGAGAAATAATGAGCACATTTACAGTAGGGCGCATGTCATGTTGAGGACCTCCTGCTGTTGGCTCATTTCTTTTAACTCAAAGAAGGGCTTTCCCTGCATTTGATTCCCATTCACTTATTCAAGGTCCAAGTGTGCGTGTGGCGTTCCTCGTGAGACTCTACGCATCCATATTCAATCAGGACTACTTTGGTAGTGTTTGAGACGCCCAGAGTCTTTAGCGTGGATCCACCAGAAGAAAATCCCATTAAATCTTTGTCAGTCTAAGAGCAAAACAATCTAATTGAGATCCAGTGCATACGAGACATTTGGACTAAAACAGGACGAGATGAAAATGGGACAAACTCAGTTAAACAAAATCTAACTCAGAACTGAATCAGGACTAAAATGGATTAATCAAAGTGTAAAACAAATCCAGGTCAAACAAGAAAAACAAACTGGACGGGACTAGACCAGAACAAATTAGGATTAAACAGAACTACTGATAAAACAAACCAGGTCTAAACTGCAGAACTGAACCAGTATGTCAGTGATAGGTCCAGATATTTATTTAAACTCTGGATTAGACTGACCAGTATTAGAAATTCATATTTATTTTGGCTTTTTTGTTGGAGGTGGGAGATAAAAAAGAATATGGAGTATGATTATATGGTGTAAATGTAATTATTACTATATTATTATGTCAATTTAATGATCAGATCAATGTGAAATGTCACAAAAGTGCACTTTGATGAAGGATTTGCCCTGTTTCTGTCGGGTGCTTGATTGACAGGCCGAGTAGCCAATCCGATGTTAGCATAGGCAAGTTAAGTTGACAGCACTACTTTCTTGTTTTTTTCACAACTACAGTACGTGGCTGTAAATGCACTTTTTCATTTGGCTACCAACCGCCACTAAAAGTAACACAACAAAAACAGCTGTTTCTCAGCGTTGTGCAGTTGATTTGTGTGGTTGGAAATTAAGGCACACATAAGCGTACAGTGAACGCTTTAAGTATCAAATCCTGTTAGACCACTTAAAGCTTGAAGATGCCTTGCTTATTGCTGATTCATATATCAATTAACAGCAGCCATATACAGACACAATGGCCAGCTTACCTGAGTCAGCTCTACCTTTAGCACTCAGGAAGATTGCTGACCTGATTAAGTCCCCAAACATAGCTCGAGGAGACATATGTGTTCCAAGCTGTTTGCATTGAGAGTGAGAGCACTGGTGGGCTTGTTGGGACAGCTAGGTGAAAGTGGGCAGAGCTCTGCTGTGGGTCATGTGACACGTTTATTGTCTAAGCTCCCACAAGATATGAGAGCTGAGTTCAAAAGGTTTCTTTACCCTATGCATGTCACGATCCCCCTGCATTTCTCCAACTGACTTAACTATGAGCTGAAGATACAAGAGACAGGAGTGAAGTAAAGAGTAGCAGTGAACCCAAGTCTGCTCGACATTGTGGCAGTAAAGGCAACAGAAACACCAACAGCTTTCATACAGTAAACAAGCCCGGTGATGCCCCACCAGCAGAGCAGACAACAACCACTCCCAAGAAGTCTCAATACACTACACTACCTTGACCAAAGTGGTAATTTTGCACTGTTGACAGTGGAGCAGAGAACTGCGAGAATCAAGTCTAACAGAAGGTGCTGGCGCTGTGCACGTTCACATCAGGCGGCCCAATGTTGTCTGAAAGTCACATGCCCATAGTGCAAAGGGAAACACCTGCAGGCCCTACATGGTGTTAATGCAAAGCCCTTTGAAACACCATTAAGCCCCATCAGCTCAACCAAAGAAGTTTTGTATCTTGACAGTTCTGGCTGCAACCAAGACCTGTTAAAATTGGCAGGGTGCTGCTACGCAATGGTGAGAACTCGCTAGAGACGTATGCAGTGCTTGACGACAGATCAGAACACACTATTCTGCTTCCTGCTGCAGCCCAAACACGCCACAAGACTTCAAAACTGTTAGACTAGACATCAGGGTCATGCGTGGTGTCATTCACCATCTCCCCTGCAGATCAGCCACTGAAGACGTTCACCATTAAATGTGAATTTACTGCTGAGCCACTGAGTTTAGCTGGACACTCATACTCAGTGGAGGCCCCTTAGAGGTCTCTCACTTCCAGCAATAAACAGAGTACACGCCCTGTTGTTGATAGGCTCAGATTACCCACACCTAATCACTCCAGTTGCCCCTGTGCGCCTCGGATGTCCTGGGGGACCCGCTGCTGTTAGAACAAGGGTAGGCTGGACACTTTAGGGGCCGATTAAGAATGGCAAACAACCATCTACCACAGTGCCTTCACCTCTCCACCATGTCCCACTTTGCTGAAGTATTCCAGAATGCGGAAAAGATGTGCCAATCAAAAAACACACATTATCAGGTGCTACCTCCCAACCCTTCAAACACAGCTGTAAATCAGGACCACTGTAATGGTGATGGGCCCTCAGTTACCGAGTGCCCTTTAGTCGAACTGGTCACCAAAGTTCTCCCTGGACATGATGGATGGGTTCATGCTGCTGAAGTCCAAATCAAGGACAAGACAAGGCCTGTTGCACACCTAGTAGCTCTGCCTGCCATCCCCAACACTCACTTTGAAACCGAGCGCACTTCTTAGGTGTCAAATTTGCTGGATAAATTAGGGGACGGCTGCTGGATTGACAGGCCAAGTAGCCAATCAGATCAGCAAAGGCAAGTTTGGGTTACAGCACTAGGTGTTTGCTAAGTTTTAGGTGTTTATCAGCATCATGAAAAGCTCCTGGTTATTGATTTGTGTGCGTAATAAAAAAGTGTGTGTGTGTGTGCAGGTGCGTGTGCAGGTGAGCGTGTGTCTGTGTGTGTGTGTGTGCGTGCGTGCGTGTGTCTGTGTGTGTAGGTGCGTGTGTGTAGGTGCATGTGTGCGTGTGTGTGTGTGTGTGCAGGTGAGCGTGTGTCTGTGTGTGTGTGTGTGTGCGTGTGTGTGTGCAGGTGCGCGTGTGTGTGTGCGTGCGTGTGTGTGTCTGTGTGTGTAGGTGCGTGTGTGTGTGCGTGTATGTATGTGTGTGTGTGTGTGTGTGTGTGTGCGTGTGTGCGTGCGTGCGTGTGTGTGTGCGTGTCGTACCTCCTCCCACTGGTGAATGTACCGGATCAGTCTGGACAGTCTGAGCAAACGCAGCAGACTCAGGATCTTTGTAAAGCGCACAATTCTCAGTGCTCGGGCCGTTTTGTACATCTCCGAGTCCATGCCTCGCTCCACGATGAGGAAGATATAATCCACCGGGATGGAGGAGACAAAGTCCACCACAAACCAGCTCTTCAGGTACTTCTGCTTGATCTTGTTGGGGTCGAGGATGATCTCAGTGTTCTCTTCAAACACGATCCCTGTCCTAAAGTTCAGGACCAGGTCTATGAGGAAGAAGGTGTCCGAGACAACATTGAAGATGATCCATGGCGTGGTGGTCTCCTCCTTGAAGAAGGTGATGCCCACAGGGATGATGATGAGGTTTCCCACCATGAACATGAGCATTGAGAAGTCCCAGTAGAACCTAGGGAAGAAGACAGGAACATGAAGCTGGAGGGGAATTTACATTTTACAAAAGTTAAACCAAGTAATTATGAAAGATTCAAGCAGCCTGGGTCCTGCAGCATAAACAAATAAACTAAATTAGCAAACAACAAAATACATTTGGATCTAGGAATAAACCCATACTAAGATTCGGCAAAATAAAAACTAAACAATAAGTAAGAAAATGCAATGTCCATTGGCTATTTATTTATTTCTTGTATGTTTTTCGCTCTAAATATATTCCCAACTGCGAGTGTGGCACAGTAACTGCAATAAGGTTGAGCTTGTGTGTGTTGTGCCTGTCAACTATTCTTCATTTGTTACTGGCACAATTACTTTATCATTATCTGCCCGTTTCGAATCAAAACAGGGAGCGCTGACCGTGGTGCTGAAACCCCCAGCATTTGAGCTTCTTTCACCATTTTGGCTTATTTTTTAGGTTTCAAAAGTGAGTCAACTTAAAGCAGCCAAGTCTATCAGCGAAGGTTTTTGTGGTGTTTTGTTTGACTGTACAAAATGTTTCGTGGACTCACCTAAAGTCACTATATGGGTGTATTATCCAGTTTCCCGCGGACTTGACGCGCTCCTGCTCCTTCTCTACCGCCTTCTGGCTGCCAAACATACGCAAAGAAAACTTGTTGACTCCGGGCTGGAGCATGGAGCTGAACTGGCGCTGCATGTAAGTTTGGTTGTTCCCGGAGTCCTCATCGTCCGCCACAATCTCTTCCGCTTTGGAGAAAGTCACGGAGTTTCTGGACTGGCCAGACAAGAGCCCTTTCCCAACCGAGATGGCGGAGAAGGACACTCGGGAGTCCTTCTTGTCCGTTGCACTGGTCTTGACCTCGGACCCGGGCCCCTGGCCTTGGGGCCCCGCTGAGGTGACAGTGCCATCCATAACTATTTGTTCCCCCTTTGCGTCTCCAGCCTCTGCGCCCGTCTCCTGTCTGGAGATGAGAGAGGAGAGGCTGCCTGGACTGGTGGGCTCCCGTCTACAGTCTCCGTTTTTGCTGCATATCATTCCGCTGGCCCCTTCTGCTAACGCCCCTGACACCGTGTGCTCCGCGGGGACATACTGCCAATGGTCGCTGCTCACGGAGCCGCTGGACTCGTCTCGCAGGAGCCAAAGCTCATTGTTGTTGGAGTTTGTGCGCGCGGTGGACGCGGCTCCGCCTCCCGGTGTCAGCCCCCTCTTCATCTCGCATCCATCCTCATGTCCGGTCACACCGGAGACTGAGGCTGAGAGCTCCTCCTTAGTCTTCCACACACTCGTCCATCACACGTGCACGCGGACAGCCACTCCCACGTGGACTTGGGCGTCGGCGCCTAAAGGAGCCAGGAGTTCATCATTATCAGTCTCAACCTGAGAGTAGGAGCTTTCAGCACAGCCACCGCTGTATTATTTAAGTGGACTATATTTACCTGTCTGACCAAGACCACGCGCATTTACAATACTTTACTAAAGAGGTTGAGACTTTCCAGATATAACATATATAGCAACATATTTGCTCTCATTTAGAAATACTGAACTAATACACTACTGCCTGCAGCTCTTGTATTGCATAATGTGCATAACCCACAGAGTAAATGACCAAACTTAAAAAGTTGAGTGGAAATAAACATAAGTCGTGTTAATAGCTCTATGAGCCAATAAAGTACCACGATGACCCTCTTGAGCCCCTGTAACCTGGGCACATACTGCCCTCTAGCGGCTCTGCACTACAGGCCTCCGCCTGCTGCTGCTAAGCACGTTTCAGACAGTGGGAAAAGACTGCCATCTAGTGGTGAAACAAATCTCTTCATTCATAACCCGGAGTAATCGGGGGTATTTCACAATGTAAATTAGTATTAAAGGATATAAAAAAACACCAACTTAAATCCATAGCCTTTATTCAGTTTTGTGCATGTCATACAGATGGTCGTTTCATATTGGAAAATACAACATTGTACACAACTGTTCCCAACGCTTTTACCTTCGTATTAGTATAATTGTAGTATGGTAACATCCAATCACAAAACTACTCAGGTTAAATGTAACTTATGGCTTTCTGAGTCATCTACACAGTGAAGGAACAATTAGTTTCAACAATCACACAAACATGTAGCTGTCCCAGTTCATTATGTGACATAGATTTATAGCAGTAACATCAGTGAAGTTTAGTAGCGTTCAAAGGCATAAGATTGTTCACTTTTGCACTTGGTCCTTCAGAGAGAGAGAGAGAAAAAAAAAAAAAAAAACTGAAAACCTGTGATTCAAAACTTAAATTAAAAAAGATTACAAGACAAAAATCTTGCATTCCTAAAAGCAGTGGTTCTTAACCCTTTTCAGTCACGACCTCCAAACACACAAAATGGACAACCTGCCAAATGTACACCTGTCCTCATTTCATCTTCCGGACATTGGCCTAAAAGCAATAATTTGGCAGCCCAATAAATAATGATCTACATCCACCACTGCATCAGAAGCGTCAGGCCTTGTTTATGATTATTGCATAACATTTAAATATTTTCTGGGAACCCTTGAAATCATTCCGTGACCCCCGGGTTGAGAACCACTGCCTTGATGTATGGCAAAACAGTCAATGCATTTCCAGCCATTTTGCATTAGATCAAGTTTAAATAAAAACGTCAAGGAAACATTGTGCATTAAGACCAAGTATAAAAATCTGAGGGTGGTGAAGTGTAGGACAAATAAATTGGTTGCAACAAATACTCAGTGACAGCGGGCAGTGCAGGAGCAGACAAGACTTTCGAAACACCATGTGGGAAATGTATTTGCTTTACGACACACACAGCAGTTAAAACTCATGCAATGGTTTGTGTTTATTGTTTATTCAAAAAGAATAAAAACTCACTATGGCCTCTAAACTGCACAATGTGGAGGAGATTAGAGAAGAAAACAAAAGCAAATAAAAACTTTAAAATCTCTTAACACATCTACACCAAGGAACAGAAGGTTATTTAGAACTGCAGGTGCAAAGAGCGCCACACCACAGTTCTTAGTCATTCAGACTTTCATAATCTGTGGAAAGAGAAAAAGGAAATACTTTCATGGAGTTATGAGACAGAGAAAATGGACAGAACGCAGGTATTTGAGAAGACTAAAAAAAATCTTTGTGCAGATAAATGCCCCCAACTGAAACTTATTTCCACATGTTTGTACTGGCTACTACATTCAGAACGAGAAAACTACATACAAAACAAACTAAAACTCAACCTTTTAGTTAACAGTGCTGCAACTGCAAATAATGCTTTTGCCAAACAGTTTGTATGGTTATTTTCATTAGATCAATCAGTTGTAAGCCATTTATAACTCGAATATAGCCCGTAAAATCCAGATTGTAGTTTCTCAATTACAAAATGAGTTGATGATCATTTCAATATTACCTTTTTGTAATTAAAGTGTTTCATCATTATTACTGATCAATAACATCCATCAAGATTTTATAAACTTAAATCTTCCATTTCAGAAGTTTCTGTGAGGCAGGAGAAGATGTTTGTGTCACTAACAATCTCTTCACAAACCTTGGAAGGATTTTAGTTGGAGTTCCTTTGCCTCACGCCTTTGTCCTTGTGGTTTGCATTAGAGTTGCTCTTCCTAAAAACACATCCAACTTTAGCTCACAAAAGGCCAAATTACAGTGCTAAATATCAGTAAATGTCAGTTTACTTACAGAGGAGCAGCACCTGAGTCATCATCTGCACAGGGAACAACAGAAACAAAAAATGTTAATTTATGAGAAAAAAGTACATAACATTGTAAAAACAAACAGACATGCCCCGGCCCAACCCCAAAGATGACAGCAGCAGTGTTATAACATGACATCCTCCGCACCACAAGTGAAGGTTATGTCAGATCACATGAACTGAAGCATGCCTCCTGCTCCTAAAGTGTTGCGTATGAGAAGAAGCTCAACTTCATATATACAGTGCATTTACACTTGTTATGTTACAGCCTTATTCCAAACAGATTATACATATACGGGCCGCACCCGTCAATAAGACGCAGGTGCCCACGTTGTAACAAGAGATATTTAGACATGCCAATTGTCTTTTGAACCAGGGGTCTCATGGAGCACCCGCTGTGCCGGTCTAATTAGACTAATTTCTCAGTGAAGATGGTTTGTAATAAAACAGTATTTTGAAGTTTATCAAAGAACACATCACAAATGTCCCTACTGTCCCCTCTGTCCTTGATGACTCTGTGAGCCAATTTATCTTTGCGTCTTCACATCTGGTTCATCGGCTCCTGAGCTTGTGCTTTGTGAGTGTTACGTTGTAACACAAGATATTTACACAGAAGTATGTTCCATGGTAGTGACACAGGGGTCAGGTCTGGCCAGGACTGTCATTTCAATGCAGCAGGTTCTAAACGGCAGACCAGCGTATATGGCATGTGCGCGCTCCACATGTGTCTTTGCGTTTCACCGCGTCTAGATTCACTCTCTCATACGACTCATTTCTCTGTGAATAAGTCTGATTGTAATAAAACAGTGATTTGAAGCTTAAAATACAGTGACTACCGTCCACTTCTTCTACAGTATGGGGGTCGTTATATGGGCCGCAGGGTTCAAAGCGTGGGGGGGGAAAGTAGCTGCTTAATGTCTGAAAAGGACAGTTTCTCCCATTCATCTTTGCAGAACATCACAAGCTCCATCAGGTTGGATGGTGAGCACCGGCTCAAAGCCATTTTCAGATCTCTCCAGAGATGTTCAACTGGGTTCAAGTCTGGGCCCTGGCTGGACACACTCACGGTCATTCACAGAGTCCTGTAGCCACTCTTGTTATCCTGGCTGTGTGCTTAGGGCCGTTGTCTTGTTGGAAGATGAACCTTCTCCCCAGTCTGAGGTCCAGAGCGCCCTGAAGAGGCGTTTCATCAAGGATGTTCCTCTACACTGCTGTATTCATGTTTTGGTTGATCCTGACTAGTCTCCCAGTTCTGCTGCTGAAAAACATCCCCACATAGAGATGGTACTGGCCAGGTGATGAGCTCTGCCTGGTTTCCTCACGACATGACTCAAGCCAAAAGGTTCAAACTTTGTTTCATCAGACCAGAGATTTTTGTTTCTAATGGTCTGAGTCTTTCAGGTGCCTTTTTGCAAACTTCGGGGGGACTGTCATGCACCATTTACGGAGTCTGTACAGGCCTGATAGGTTGAGTTCTGCAGATGGTTGTTCGTCTGGAAGGTTCCCCTTTCTCCACAAAACCATGTTGGAGAACAGTCAGAGAAACCATCAGGTTCTTGGTCACCTCCGTGACCATCTTTACCACAGGTGGACGAATCTTCAGGAAGATCAGTGGTAAAGGATGTATCTGAGTACTTAAGTTGTCATTATGGGGTATCGTTTGTAGATTCTTTGAAGCAAATAATGAATTTAATCATTTTTGGAATAAGGCTGTAACATAAATTGTGGAAAAAGTGAATACTTTCCGAATGCACTGTAAAGACAAATACATAGTGTCCTAAACATGATTTCCCTTCAGCATTAAAAAAAGGCCCATGCAATAAAAGCAAACGCTAACGAGACCTAAGAAGACTGCGGTGGACCACTTAAGTGCACAGTTCTGTTCACAGCTCAGAGCCCGTGTTCACAACAAGGGTCTAAAGCAGGGCTATTCAACAAGAGGCCTGGGGGCCAACTCAGGCCCTGCAAGCAATTTAATCTGGCCCATCACCCATTTTCTAAATATTACCACAGCAACAACAAAATCTTGTTTACTGGTTTAATTCTAGGTTGGCACTAGTTGAGACCTTGTTTGGTCTTGGTTTAGTGCTTGTTTAATTCTGCTTTAGACCCGTTTTGATTCTGGGTCAGTCCTGTTTCACACCTGGTTGGTACTAGTCTAGTCCTAGCTTAACTCTGGGTCAGTCCTGGATGGGCAATTTTGATAAAGCCTTTTGTATGATATTTCTCACAAAAATCTTATCAGTAGTTATTGTAATGTATTAACACAACTTATTAAAAAAACTGTTGGGGATATTTTTGGGGCCCAAAATCGAGTTAGAGTGGCAAAAAATCTGGATTTCCAGGACCAAACGATGAGTGGAAAATCCAAAACTATCCTGGCCTTGATATCATGAGCCCTGCAACTTGTCATGCACAATGTTCACGATGCAGAAGGCATGCAGGACAGAAATCTAAAGCCTGCCACATGAACCTGTGTAAGAGCGTTTGAACCACTAGTCTGAGTGAGAAAAGGACTCGGACTGTCTGGTGTTAGCGGTAGAGCGGACAAAGGGTCACAATGCAGGGCCACTGAAAGAAAAGTGACCAGATCTTTTATCACAGTCGTCCAAGAAGTGGTGACTATGAAAGCAGTTCAGACTCCCATAGCTGTCCCACGCGGTCATTTCAGCTCAACCACTTCAGTCTGACATGCAGTTTTTTTTTCACTTACCAAAATGCAAAATCAGCAGCAAACAGAGAAGTAAAAAAGTAAATCATAAAAAATAAAAACGTTCCAATCACAGATCATTTGCACAAAGGTAGCTGCTGTTGCTGCTCACTCCTGACTGCTTTATATCAATAGGGAAAAGATAGAACAAAGCAAGTGACTGGGGCTGATACAGAGAGCATGCAGCTTCATACTCCATTAGGCGATGCATCGCCTCAGCAGCGTCTGAACGACCACAGAGGACTACATTTACACAGCTCAGTACAGAATGGGATGGTTACTGTGGCATTTGGAACTAAAGAATGTGTAAGAAGTGTTCAGATTCCCTTAAAAGCTGAACAAAGGACCAGAGGCAAATACATTTCTATGGAGGGATACTTTTGAACAGGATTGCATTTTTACTTAAGCTGACGCCATTAGTGAATGTAAACTGTCCTTTAATGTGTTATAGTGTACAGTTTAGTTACAATTCCTAAAAAGTATTGCATAGAAAAGTTGAGGATATGAGGATATGTACCGTCAGTGATCTCATCGGGCTTTCTCCTCTTCTCGTAGATGAATATGATGGTGACCAGGATGATGACCTCAGCCACGATGCCGAGGAAGGGCCAGAGTGCAGCCAGGCGGCTGCGGACACGCAGGTAGATGCGATCCGTGCTCGCGCCGATGTCGTTGGAGCCAGTGCAGACGTAGTCGCCCACGTCGGCCTCCATGCTCAGGCTGGTGATGGTCAGCAGGGTCTTCTCAGGAGTGCTCTTGATCTCAAACTTGTCACTGGTGCCATTTACAATGGGCTGTAGATGGAGACAAAAGACTCAAAACCTCAATTTTAAGTGAACCGTAGATTTTTGGACACAGAATAAAATGATACACAATTTACACTTTGGAATTAATAATCCTCTGAGCTTGTCATTTTAAGTGCATTTCCATTTTAATCAGATAAAAAAGAAAACGTGTCATAATAACACTAGAAAGACTGAATATTAGCCGTCACGCTCAAATGCAGTCGTGAATGCTGTGAAGGCTGATAAAACATTCACCTGTGGGACACCTTCCACGTCTTTGTACCAGCTCCAGGTGGTGGGCAGAGGGTAACTGTGGCTCACACAGGTCAGCACAGCTTGGTCGTTCTCATTGCCATGCTCCGAGTGCTTATAGGCAGAGACGTGTGGCATGGCTACAATACACAATAAATGTTATTTAGTATCATTTCCACATCCAGATGAAAGAACTCACTATTCAATGTTACTGCCTCATTGTGTTTTCACTATCGCTACAAACAAAAGCATCCGGCAATAGTTCCAGAGCTCACAGTAATCTTTCATGAGCTATTGTGTTGGCAAACAATGACTTATTTCAGTCTGAATGATGGCAAAATAATAAACTTACTTTTGACTTCAATGACCTTCACAACAGGTTTGTCCATCTCAAAAACGCACGCATACTTTCCTCCATTGTGGTAGGTGATCTTTGGCAAACTAGGCAAAGAAAATTCATTAGGTTCATAGATTACAGCTCAAGAATTTCAGTAAAGCAAACGTTTCGTTACTGGTAAATGTTTTCAAATAAACACTTATGATCATTAACAAAATAAAAGATTAAATCCACAGTATGCTGGGAATAAGCGGCCTTCCTCAAGTAATCACAATCCTACTTTTGTTTGCCGTCCTGTACAGTGCAGCTCTAACAGGGAATTAGGTCAGTCCGTGTGAGCACTGCGCCGTCGGCCTTGATCCCGGCTGCCAGGGCGTGCCAGCTCTCGCTAATCAAGCCCACAGAACGTCTGAGTGACGCCCTCAGCTCCGCGGCTGATGGAGGCATGTGGGAGAAAGAGGGTGCTGCACTGCCAGAACGCGCAAGGAAGGATTTGAGTTACCGTGAGCAAAGGCCTGGGAGCCATGACCCAAAAATGGACATTTCCAAAAAGATTCCAATGTGGTGGGGAGTAAAATTGCACAATAAGGTAATGATACTCTAAACATCCTCCCACATTGTAATTTTCTACCATGTAAAAACCACCAAAACCTAGAACAATTTAGTGTAACAAATTGCTTCTTTATTCAAGCAATTAACAAAGAAATGTTAAAGAAATAATATGCTTTTTAATTAGGCGTTTAAGTTTGTTTTTAATTATCAAAACACAATTATTGCTATAGTGGACCAGTCACAACCAGTGGATTAATAGCTGCAGCATAAAGGCGTATAAGTGCTTCTCACGGTAAAGTTGTGAAGGGGTTCCCGTCGGTGGAAGTGGACTCTTCAATCAGTTTCCCGTCCAGAGTCCAGTGGGAGCCTTTGATGGGCATGCTCGCGCTGGTCAGGTTACAGGTCAGCACGGCAGAAGTCTCATTCACCACCTCGATGGGCGAGGTTGTGATCTCTGGCTCTTTGGGGAAAAAACAAAACAGGAAAAGTTGACGGACAGAAGTGAAGGGGTTTTGAGGGCAGTCTTCTGGAGAGATCTGCAGGGTTGAGTAGGAGCTGTAGAGGGGACCATCTACTAAAGGGAAGAAGATACTAAACACATGCAGAAGTCATGACCTTCTTTTGAGGACTAGTCAAGCTGGACACATTTCTCAACGTAACACTGGACCACAAGACATTTCTGCTAAATGAAACCTTCTGTGAAACCAACATTTGGGTTTGACTGCTTTTCAAACACTGGAAACATGTAAGAGCAATGCGAGTTGGGGTGGGCGATATTGACAAAAAAAGATTTTTTGTTGTAGAGTATACTAATGAGGTCAATCCAAGAATTTTATCCAGAAATGTGTTAAAACATGTCAGTAAATTTATTAGTAGCAGTTTAATTAGACCATAGGGATGAGTGTGAGTCCACAAGAACAATAAATATAATAAACAAATTGTGGAGATCAAGATTTTAGCCTCACATGTTATGTTAATATTTTTTTAAATAATAAAAATATGAAAATAAGTACCGATATATATGTATATATATATATATATTCTTTTGGAACTACAGCTTCTTCTGAAGTGGACCTCCACATATTAACCCTTTATTTGTCCCATTCAAATGTAAATCCACAAGACAAAAATATCAAGATCATTTTCCACATCTGTGCACTAAAAGTACCACAAAAAGGAACAAAAGTGTACATTTATTTCAATTTGTAAATTGGCTCTTTTTGAAGCGTTTTATACTATAAAAGGACCTTGATATTCAAATTCTGCATCTCTTCAAAACAACATTGATGATATTATCTAAAGACTGATACTGATATATTGCCCACCTCTGCCTTAGTTTACAGCAGATTTTGCCCCTTATGGCCAGTATTACCTTGACAAGAACTATTCTTCTATTGACTGAGAAAAGGCATCAGGGACTAGTTGGGTAAGAAGACGGGGGGGGGGGCAGCCCTGAGGCGTCCGCTGCCACTCACTCTGAAGGACAATAACGTTAGCCTGTGAGCGGATCCACTTGATTCTAGGCGTCCTCTGGAGCTCGTTACGGTCCGGGTCGTTGGAGGCGCGGCACTCGTACGTCCCAGAGTCGTTCAGGGCGAGACTCGAGAGGTAAATGGTGCTAGTGGCGTGGGCTATGTATGTGGCGTCAATGTGCACGCGCTCGTCCCACGCCCCGTCGTACAGTTGGGTGTAGGTCTCGTTGTGCTCCTCACCCTCTATAAACCACCACTGTACCTCCGGGATGGGGTCGCCTATCACCTCGCAGTGCAACTCTGCGCCATCGTCAGTGTACACGTGCTGGGACAGGGGCGATTTGATGAAGCCGGCTTTTGGGCGTTTACGGGTGAAATGAAAGAAAAGATGAATCGATGGGTTTTGTGATGTGGGGATTAAAGACAGAAGAATGGAAGCAAATAGAAAAGACAAAAGAAAACATTAATACAATCACAAATGAGCAGAAATCAAAAGCACGTTAAAAAGGGATGAAGATGGTACGAATAAAAACGTTGAAATTAAGCACACACACAAAAATTAAACGTGCAAATGAAAAAAAAACAAGCAAGTGAAAAATTGGGCAGTAGTTCGTGAAGTAGAGCCGTGTGACAGCTCAGATTTGACTTGCGATACAAGTTTAAATATTAGGGTTCAGAGTACACATTTTAAACAACTTCAGGAGTATTAACATTTGATAAAAGACCTAAATATGAACAAATCGATACAAGATACAAGATACAAGATTTTAGACACCTAGTATATCGTTTGGAAGGTCTTGTATTAAAGAAACACGCACTGTATGAACTGAAGACCTAAAGTGAGTCGGGTTTGACAGAACACTGCTATTATATGCGATACTAGGGCTGTAACTAACAATAATTTGACTGTTTGTCAAACACTTTTTTTCTGTTGAACATTGGAAGCATTTTAAACCAAATATAGGTTGATATACAGTGACTGAAGGCTTCGACACAGAACATATTAAACATAATGGAAATTAAAACTTGTTTCTTCTTGACATTTATAAAACATATTTTTGTATGAATTTTAAAGTCAGTATAGTCCAGTTATATAGTCGACTAGTCACAATTAGTCAATTAATGGCTGCAGCAGATTTGTTCATAGAGCCATGACACACAGGGCAATGATGACTGTACAACAAACTAAATGTTGCTGTTGGTTTTTAGTTAAAGGTTCAGTCAATGCCACAGTCAAAAGGTCGCCTTCGTTCCACACGCCGTTTCAAAGTTCAATATTAAATATAGCCAGCTCACTTGTTCCATGGGCTGATCACGGCGGGTATTGCTCTGCAACAACCTCTCTGAACAGTAACTATTGCATTATAAAAGCAGAAACTTGCCATATGCACATTGACATTACACAGGGCACACAAAAGGTTGAGCAAAGTTTGCTCTATAACAAAGCGTCAGGGAACTGCAAGAGTTGTAATTTCTAATCACACTTTTGCAAGAATGTCCTATTGCATAATGCAGATTTCGGACAGGTCAAAATACTGACAAAGCATGTTGAACTACTGTGTGGAAACAGCTCTGGTGTAAAGTGTAGTGTCCCGGGTCTAATGCCACAGGTGAGTAAAAGGAGGTCAGGTCACACAGGTCTAAATGAACAAATAAACTGGAATTGACCAATTCTCTGGGAGGGATTAAGGCTCCCAGAGAATTGGGACTTCTATCAAGTCTTTAAATGTGACTAGAGTACCAGCTTGTGACCTTTCCGTCCCATGACTAGTTTAACACATAAAACTTGTATTCAGGGAGTCTTGTCCAGTGTTAAGGGTCCATGGCTGCTCTTTGAACAGATAAAACACGGACAGTTGTCAGCGAATAGACAATCGCCATCTTGGCTTGTATTGCAAATTCTGCCTCTGGAGCATTTACGTGTTAAAGTACAAAAGCTCTGCGTGTTATGCAAGGTAAACAGGAAGAAAGCGAGAGCTGAGTGAGGCCAGACCATATGTTAAGCATTACTGTGGGCGGTCACGTGACTGGGGCTAACAGTGTTAGCATTAACGTGTGTAAAAGTGAAATCAAACTAGCGTTTGGATTTTGCGTTTGGAAATCAACATGGCTGACACACACTGGCGTTCAGTTCTTACCTGTCGAGGCACTGCCTCTCCACGAGACTAACAGCACGGCCCCAAGCGCCAAAAGCAACTTCATGGTGGTCAATTTCATAAATCAAAAAGTTAACGAAGTAAAACAACGTTAATACAAAAGCTTGTGCCTCGTTTCTCCGCTCGCTCTTCGTCTGAGGACGGAGACTGTGTCCTCTAGAAGCGCCCCACGCACGAGCCTAGATCCGCACGTACGCGTGACGCAGGCCGTGGGCGTGGCCTTTACTCAGACGTTTTTTTTTATTTTTTTAACTCTTCGATACTTTTAATGGCGGTTTGCGGCCAAAGGAAAATGTGCATTTACCGCCACCTGCTGTAGTTGTCCATCTTCAAAGTGTTTTATGCTCAACATAAGATTAGAACCGTGACTATGACGGAAGCAGTATGATGACATCACGCCTGTGGTCGCCGGGCATGTGACGATATAAAACATCATAAAACATATGCCTTATGATAAGTGTTGCTTTTAATGGCGGTTGGCAGAAGATAGGGAGGAGGAAGAAGAGGATCTTGTAACACTTGGACATCAGCCGCCATGAAACCAAAAAAGAAGAAGAGGATCTCATGTGCTTGGAACTGAAGAATTAAGTTCCAAGCCAATAAAGTCTAAAGAATAATGTCTGGCGGTAATGTATCACTTGGATACCAGCCGCCAGAAAAAAAGCCAACTCTCTCCTCTCCCACTCTCTTTTTTCATACTTTGAAGACGTACACCTACAGAAGATGTACAACTAAAGTTTACGGTATGCTTGATGATATAAAGCAGCTTTATATTGTATAAAGCATATGCTTTAGATTTTCAGACAATCAATTCCTTTCCGTTTCTCTGAATTTCTGAAATCACACAAAGAAATATGTACAAAATGAACCTTGAATGACAAAAATCCGACAAGAAATGTGACCTGTGAAACGATCCAAAAAACATGTTTCTATAATAATAATAATGATAAAGATATTCTAGAACTAATGGTGACTGAGTTCTTCAGCCCATACATGAAAATCACAAAATATTTAAAATAACAATACAATCTGGATTTGCACAAAAGCCTGCAACAAATCTGCATGATACATATACAACTGTACATATTGTACAGCTGTATAGTCCTAAACGTCCATTTGTCTTTCAGCTTGACTGTGTAACAATTTGGCTGGTGTAGATCAAGGGCCTTTGAACCAGGACCTTAAAGTATTGAAGTAACAATGTGAAGGAAATACACCCAGAGCAGGCCAAACAATGGAAGGAACACAAATTTATTAGTTTATTGATATGCTATGAAAGCAAACGTCCGGCTTGAATGTTCAGGGCTTTGAGCGGTAGAAACATCTTTCAATTTGCAGCCCACTAATTATTTTATTTATGTCCTATAATTGTTATTGTTGAAAAAGCATCCAAAACCCTCATGGCAGTGGTGAAATGCTGTAAATAATGATCTAAATAAATTATGCATTTATATCTAGTTATCTTACTCACCTAAGACAGCTAGAAAAATAAATAAAATAACTAAACAGTGACCAGTGGTTCTCAATGTAATTTAATACCTGGTCATTTTGTACATGATGCTGCAAAACAAGTTTGTTTATTTTCTTCAAAAACCATATGTTCCTTTTAAAATGCACTGAAACACTTTATGGAAAAAAGTTTGTGGCCTAATAGATCAGTACAAGATAAAAGAAATAATACAAATCATTAAAATGTCTGTTCACACCCAATTTCCACATAAGAGACTGCAATTCCTGCATCATTATAAGTGCAAACCAGCAATATATTGGTTAGAAAATCATTCCATCATATAGTCATTTGGTTTAAAAAAAAGCAAAGACGCTAAAATGGGAAACACAAGAGCACTTTTTAAAATATATACTTTTGTGCTAATTGTAAAATCTGCACATATTGTGTGTAAGCCTAAATTAAATTGAAAAAAAAAAAAACACCTGCTGACCAAAGTCTTTTACCTTTGGACTCCATTGTTTTTCTTCCTGTGCTGCTGACATCAAACCTCAGTGAAGTTTCTGCATTCCTTCACATCTTTACACAAAGAAGCTGCTCCATGGAGCCCTCCCTCCCCCCTTTCAGTTCTTGACAATGATGAAATAAACAGAGCAACATCAAATACATGGACCTCATGTATTATAGCGTCAGCCGCACAAATCAGGTTTGGGTTCCAGGCATGAGGCTGTGCCATGTTTTTACCCAAAACATGGAGAAAGTGGAGCCGACAGCTCTGAAACATGTTCTGAGCAACATGCAGCCAGAGAGAGGAACTACCACAGTCTTTATTAAGAGTTATCAGAGGAGCTGCTGTTGCTGGTGGAACTTGAAGACTGAGGGGTAGAGGACGATGAAGATGATGATGATGAAGTGTTTGAAGAAGAAGCGGAATTAAAGTTCATCCCTGATAATTCTGGAGGGTTTGTGGCCGTATTCTGCCCACTTAAGCTTTTCCTACACACTGGGCATGTATCATGCTGTGGACAAAAGCAAAGAAAACATCAAGTGATTTTGTTTACCAATTACAAGATTCACTAAAAAAGGCATAAATTGCGAATCTGAAAATGTTTAATCACGAGAGGCACCCATGAATCTCAATTAATCACATTACCCTTTAATTAATAATTTGTGTTATTTAAACATTTTGCATACCGTCTTCAATGACATAGCGGACCTAAGTGAGTTCCTATTAGACACAAGAGGTGGAACTGCTCAGATTAACTACAACTGCAACAGCTGCGTGATTACTGCAGAGGGTGCGGTTCAGCAGAACAGAGCTGCAAAATATGGAATCAGCCTGTGAGTACAAACCCAAACAGCAAACTGAAAACCTTTCAGTAAGCCATGAGTACTACTGTGGACGGCTGTGCAGTGAGAGTGTTCACTGCTCATGTCACAGCTGTGTCCATGCGGTGCACAGGAGATAATATAATAATAATAATTAATAATAATATATAATAATTCATATAATTAGTTTCTTTGTTTTGTTTTTTATGACGTAACGCATTAACACGCTTTTCCCACCCCTACAAATCTCATTTAAAATGTGTCAAAGGTAATGGGTACCTGTTCCAGCCAGGGTATTATGCAGTTGTTGTGGAACATGTGACTGCATGGGAGCTGTCTTACATTTTCTCCCACACTATAATCTTCTTTACATACTGGACATTCTAATCCTGAGGCTGTGGGACAAAGAGCACATTTGATACTGTTAATATCAAAAGAAAATTCTGGTATTTGACAACACTTTAAAATCTTTGCTGCTTACCAACATGTTCAGCTGTGATCTGAATTGTAGGAAGACTTCTTATTCTATCTCCATCTGCTGGTGGCGGCCCTGTGTTTTCAAATTGGTTCAATAACTTTAAGGAGAAGGAAAAAAAATGTGTTAATTTCATGAGTGAGCAATTAGATTAATTTAATCCCATACATATTAATGGGATTTGAAATAGTATTTATAGTGTATACCTGTGTAATAATTGCATCCAAACCATTGGCTCCCCAAGCATAATCCATAGGATTTGAATGAAGAACACCCCTAATAATGGCAAAAGTATAATATTATAACGTTGCCAAGCTTAATACTTAAATGCTTTAGATTCAATGCTCCCGCCACTTACCATGGCCCCACACCTAAATTTGGCATAGCAGTAGGTGCAATTATTCCATTGAATAGTTGTTGGATAATTCTATATGTAAAATAAAGAAAAAAAAATAATACAATTAAACAATATATAAATGCATTGTATCCCTAAGGTGAGAACAAACATTTCTTCTCAAATATAAACGTGGAAAGTTGTTGTATACTGTAGGCAACAGCGTTGAACTGAAGTACAATACTGAAAGAATGGTTTAGTAATGCCTCACCCCTCTATTGTGGGGCCTTCCTCTTGCCACCCTGGTCGCATCGAACCATGCAGATGTGTCTGTTGTCTAGCACCATATCTGTGTCGTCCTGTAGTTTCCCTTTCTCTTTGATTTTCAACATCTCGGTTGTCCACTGTTTCCAGCCCTGCTCCCAAGTCAAAACTGGGAAAGACACCCAGGGAAAACTGGCCATTACCAGAAGAGAATGTAAACAAGCGCTGCTCTGGATTCTGAAAAGAAAAAGAACACAAAAGGAGAAACATGTTGACATTTATATTAATGAAAAACAAATTTAAAAAGCCAAAAGCCACTGGCAGATGAACAGTTAGTATGAGTAAGTAGTACAAGTAGAGGTAATTGCTCCAACATTTGTGTAGTTGTACAGCCAGGGTGAGTTGAAGACAATGACATTTGAGTAAATAATGAGTTAGAAACCTCAGATGGCTGCTGGTTCTGGGGTCCGCTAGAGATGGTAGACATGGAACCATTGTCAGCACTAAACAAAGGACAAATATTTGTTATGTGTAGACATGGGGTGTGCGTAGCATCTATATACCGGTATATGATCTTTAAAATTTACATTTGATAACACATTTGACAAACAGCACTAAAAGCTAGATACAATAACAAATTGTACATCTGCATTGTGCATTCACACAAAACACATATTTAACTGTAATTAATATGTTCAGTCTCAAACTGTCAACAATTCTGTTATAATTTACCAACCTCCTCTCCTCTAGCAGCTCCTCAATAAAACCAGAGTCACATCTTGGGCATGTATAATCCTGTAATGATAACAAACACGAGACAATTATACAAAGTGTACAAAATGTATTTGTTTTTCCACACATTGAGATATAATGATCAGATATTGATATTGATTGATAAACAGCCTTTTTCCAGATGAGATTTGATGTACACCCACAGAACACTAAAATGCCAGTGTTCAAACAGAAGAAACCGAGAGCTTCTCTTGTCATTGTCACATTCAGTTGTTTGACAGATCTTTCTGGTTACTGACAACAATCACAGAGGGCATCGCGTTAAAAAAAAAACAAAGTCATGCATTATAAGGATAGTCTATAAATACCATGCATTTTTTTTATATTAACAGCACACACTGTAACAAATTAAACGGATGCTGCCGTAACACTGATGTTAGCTACAGTTCGGATGCTGCGATCAAACCAGGTAACGCTGGATAATCGTTAGTGAAGTAAATAAACTGCAATATCCATACGACAATTAAATATATCATATATAAATATTTTCCAAAGTCCTACGTTGCTACATGCTGTAAATACTGAAACCCCATACACAACGCTAACCAAACAAATTATCTTAGTTAATAGATATTTTTAAAAGATAACAATCCTTCGCTATCGTTAGCACCGCAGTATGCTACTGCTGTTAGCACACACGTCTGTTGACCTCTCAAAAACTGTTTGGCTATAACAGCTTAAGAAACAAAACCTCAAGTTATTAATCAGCACAGCTACGTTGGGGAAACTCACGGGAAGCCGAGGGCTGATCTCCACGGAACATCTGTGACAGAAGAACCGGCTGGGCCATGGAGGAGCTTCAGCCATCTTTGTCTTTAGCCTCTGAAACTGACTGGCGACTACGGCACCTGCGAAGGGCAAAATGAGTGTGCGATCATGTGATTAATGACACAATAACGCACTAATTCACTACTATCTGCTCCACAACGTATACATTGATTAAAAAAAATACTAAAAAGAACAAACTAGTGTTCATCATTATTATAATTATTTATTTTTTCATAATGCAATAAACAAGCCGGCCACACAGTGGTGCTATTGTATAATACTGAGCTTATCTAACTTTTTCTTGCGCGTCCCCCAATTCTTCTTCTTCTTTGGTGTTTTATGGCGGCTGATGTTACATTACCACCAGACTTTATTCTTTAGACTTCATTCTGATTTAGAACTCCGACTAAATTCTTCTCTTTCTTTACTGAAGAAGAAGAAGAATAAAGCCTTTATTCTCTGACTTAGCCCTGGCGCGCTACACTAGGGAGATTGTTATTTGTTTTTTTAAGTATCCATTGTCTTCAAAATCCCATTGGATCAAAGCGGAAAAGAAACGAATACGCACGTATTATTTTTGCATACGCTTTACTTAGTCACGTGACCGGTCAGTAGCAGAGCAAGTTCGGGGGGTGAGGGGGGTAATAAAGTCTGAATAATAAAGTCTGAAGTATAGGGGTCTCAATGAAGTCTAAAGAATAAAGTCTGGCAGTAATGTAACACTTGGATACCAGCCGCCATAAAACACCAAAGAAGAAGAAAAGTTAGATTCAAAAAAAGAATGAAGACGAGCGTCAAGGGAACCAGGACAGAACCAGGACAGAACCAGGACAGAACCAGGACAGAACCAGGACAGAAGCGTGTACCGTGGGGCAGAGGAGAGGCTGCATTGCTTATGTCTTCAGCCAAAACTAACTGAGTTTATTCCGGCTCCTGTTGATAAAAGTTTACATCACAGTTTTAAAGGAAAAACTAAAAAGGCAGTTCATTGTTCAAGAGCTCATTGATAAGCATTCTGATGATGTCTTTATTTATATCGATGGATCTAAAGATCCTAGGAGTGAGCCGACAGGTGCTGCTTTTTTCCATATTGGACCTTGAGATCGCGGTTAAGAAGAGGTTAACAGATCATCTTTCTGTCACAGAACACACAGCAATATGATTAGCCATGGAATGGGCTGAATGTACTTTGCAGTGTCACAACATTGTGATAGCTTCTGACAGTCTCTGCACTGCAAAGTATTACATCGGGAAAATCTAATTGTAGACAGGATATTCTATAAAGCATCTTCTATTTGACACTCTCTGTCCAGGAATGGTGTGAAGGTCTCCTTCATTTGGGTTCCTGCCCATGCCGGGGTGGATGGTAATGAAATTGCTAATTTGCTGGCAAAAAATCCCTAAAACTTCCATCTTTGATGTGATAGTTGAAATAAGTAATTCTGAGGTCAAGAGTCATGTATATAAACTTGGCAGGATTATTGGACTCTTTATGATACTGGACGGCATCTGTATCAGGTACAAAGCAGTGTTGGTCCATGCAGATCCATGGGCAGGAACAGGGGGGGAAGAGAAAGCCTTTACTCGTATGAGAATAGGCCACACTGGACTCAATTGGTCACTGAATAGGATGGACAAACATCATACCGATTTATGTAATCACAGTCAAGAACCAGAAACTGTTGGGCATGTGAAGAAAAAGATTCAGTTGTGTTCATCTGGACTCCAAAAACTGTCCAGATGACTACAACTGAATCTTGGAACGAGGGATTACACCGACATGTTGAGCATGTGCTGATTCACTGTACAGCATAAACAGAGCTAGAGAACTGAATTAGTTTTATGGTTTCAAAATAATTGACAGGAATTAAATCTGCTGAATCTTACAAATCCAGGCGTAAAAATCATGTAAAGCTATAGTTGCTAGATTTTATAACAGGATTAATTGAAAGATTATAGATTTAAGAGCATCTTTGTAGTGTCACACTACAATCCCCTTTTGCTATTATGGTTTCCGTTGATCTGTCCGCACTCAATCCAGTAGGTGGCGGTAAATATACCTTTTCAGTTGACTGCTAACCGCCATTAAAAGTAACACAACAACAACAATGACAGAAGAGGGACAGAGGAGAGAAGAGGGAAAGAGAAGGGACAGAAGAGGGAAAGAGAAGAGACAGAAGAGGGACAGAGGAGAGAGAGAGGAGAGAAGAGGGAAAGAGAAGAGACAGAAGAGGGAAAGAGAAGAGACAGAAGAGGGAAAGAGAAGAGACAGAAGAGGGACAGAGGAGAGACAGAAGAGGGACAGAGGAGAGAGAGAGGAGAGAAGAGGGAAAGAGAAGAGACAGAAGAGGGACAGAGGAGAGACAGAAGAGGGACAGAGGAGAGAAGATCTTTACAAATAGGCTTGGTCCATACATTTTGTTTTTGGACCTTGACTGTGAATGTAGAATCTTACTGTTTATGTTGCTTTAAAAGAGAAGTTTCCTCATACAGAGAAATCTGGTGTTGCAACCCTGGAATTTACCCATTGTGGGACAAATAGAGGCTTATCTTGTCGTATTTTATCTTAATACATAGTTCTATTATACTGTATGTGATGCTCCATTTGGGTCCATGTGGTGCCCTTGATGTAGCATGAGAATAGTAAGAGTAATTGATTTTTAGTCAGGAACATTAACAGTTTACAACTGAAATAATTAGTTTGCAGTATATAGGCATTACTATGTAATAGCAGTAATTACAGTTTGGAATTGATAAAAACAAGATGTTTTACACTAATTTAAATGGTTGTGAATATACTACATTTGAACCTTGACCTTTTTTCATTGTTTTACCACATCAATGTTTAGCCTCCACTAATTTAAATTATTATATATAATTTATATGTAAATATATAAATGATATTGTTCAAAAGTTACTCTCACTAGGATCTCTTCTCATAACATAAAACAGTTGATGATAATGTAACAGGACATTGTAACCTGTTGGTCCTGTTGTGTCTGCCTTGTGCTTGTGGGAGCAGAGAAGACGCGGCTGTCCCAGGCCTGAGATTAGCACTGAGGTTTGCTGTGTCTGGTTGAGGTGAGCCATTGTCTGTCCCACTGTAGCCCGCCCAGTCTGCCACATGTGGGTCACACACAGACATGGAGCCAATCAGACAGACCTGCTGACCCTTCAAACTGCTGCATCACAGCCTCGAATTCTTTTAGATCTGATCCAATAGTTACTGATACTTAGTCGCCAAGCCTTTTGATTAACATATAGTTACTATAGGCTACAGCATGGGTCTCCAATTATATTTTCCAGAGGGCCAGAGGCACCACAATTCTATGTTTTATCTCTTTAAGATCCACAGACAACTCACAGTGGCACAATTCAACAACAGAAATCGAATTAGGACTTTACTTTCAGAGTAAAAATATCATAACAATCTTGCATTACTAAAAACAGGACAAAAGCACATCCAGAAACATCCAGGCAATACAAACCTAATGTTTACCAGAAACCTGACTTGACCTGTGCAAAGCAGACCTAGGACAAGACCAGGTTTAAACCAAGACTGAACAAATCATATCTACCAGAAAAACATTAACTATAAAGCAGGACTAAAGCAGGACTAAAACAGGTCTAAAACCGGACTAAAGCAGGACTAAAGCAGGACTAAAGCAGGACTAAAACAGGACTATTTTAAAAATAAATGTCATTAGAACATTTGGTTCAAATGGTATTACGGGTGAAAACCTAGTTGCCTACTGTATCTGCCAAAAAAAGCTCACTTTGCTATTTAGTGCATAAGAACAAACGCAGCTTGGTCACTAGGCAACATGCATAGTGTCATGCATGTTTTTGGAGTTCTCTGACCTGCGGCCACCCCAAACCAGAGCACGGCATTGAAATGTATGCAACTTAATGAAATGAACAAGAAAAGGTTCCTGAAAGTCCTAAACAGGTGACGACGGATCTGCACTGGAGAAATAATGTACTTTTATCTTTCCTTTGTCTCCAGAGTCATGTTCTCTGTATGTTAAGCTGTAAAATGATTGTGTTTTATTACAATCTTATGCATATTAGCTTATGAGTTTAGACGCACCTAAAGCAAAAGTGCAAATGTCCCACATGTCCACCTTTCATGACCGGACCCGTGGGACATCACGCACAGCGGTCTGACGTACCGTGCACTCACGCAGGCCTTTCAATCCAACGACGAAGCCCGGAAAACACGCTGACCTCCGGTGCCACGGCGCATAATGTTCCTTGTTGTCGAGCAGACTTCCAAACACTCGGGCACATGGTCTTTACTCATGTTACATTTGCACCAAATCATCAGTAAATCTGTTATTTATTGTTATCGCACGTTTGTGCTTTGACAGAGCAGTATTTCTGATGAATCGGGGCCCTCTCTCCCTGCTGTGATCAAATAAGTGCTAGCCTATACATTTCAAACATATAAAGATTAGAAATGTATTCAAATCATCAAACATCACTCACTATAACGAGTGGAATCACATCACTAAACTTACACAGACAAATGTATAGACTTATCATCAGTGTCTTGGTAAGTTGTGGTGTTTTAATGATTGAGTTTAGCCAAGAGAGTTTGTATGTGTCATCCATTTTGCTTTCCTGAATTACCTAAACCTGGAAGAGAGTGATGCAACAATGTGTTTAGAGTGTTTAAAACCCCTAACGCTTTGGACTTTTTCTTTTGCTATTACATTTTTTCAACCATCTTATATAATAAAACCCTCAAGCTGCTTGATATGTGGTACTTGAAAATAAAGATGTTCAGTCAAGTCAATCATTCTGGGAGGCATCAGGGTCAGTTTGTACTTTAAACCCACAAATAAAAAAATACCCCAAAATAAAGTGAAAAATGAAGAGGACTTTTATATGGATTCTTCATTACAAGTCTCTAAAACTCTTTTTTAGTGAATTTACCTTCAGCGTTTAAAAGAAAATGGTCAAAATCTGATAAATGCTAAATCTAGTGTCCTCCAGAAACCAACTTTACTCATAAAAAAGAAGTCCAAAAGTACAGAGTCTCAGCTTCCAGCCAATTGTTTGTGCTCCAGAGGGTTCAGGAACAGCTTCAGTTTTAAGTGTGTTTTTTGTGTGTGTTTTTTTTAATAGGCCCCCAGCATCAGGGGTTAACTGTGAATATAGCCTACATATTTTTGTTAGTGAGACAAAAGCGAAACATTTTTATTCCAAGCATGGTAAACAAGCATTTATTATGTTTCTCTAACATGCCTTTCTATACAGTCACAGTCATTTTCCCAGCTTCAGCTTATAATACATAACTTGATTATGAGACAATTTAGGCAACAACATATAGATCACTAATCACACCCCACTTGTTATTTCTGATGTAATCTGGTTTGAGAAAAGTTCATATTTACAATCAAATCCTTTTTGGCTGTTGTTTGAAATGACTTCTATTCATTTAGGCAAGCTGATCATTATTTGCTGTCCTGTAGGATTTCTACAAGGGTCAGACCACACATCAGCCCACCGGAAGGAGGCTGGCCCGGAGGTCACTGAGGAAGTGGACCCTCCATTTACCCTCAGAGGTAAGTGGAAACAAGCTTTAAACTACTTCCTGGTACTTTCAGTGACACACAAACGTCCTCTACACTGCATAAATAACTGTTGCTCAATAGGGTGTTTAGGAGAGGCATAGCTCCAGTCAATGTGGCCTACAAGAAAATTGCATCATTCATCGTTCATTCAACACTTGTGATATTCAAAAGTGAAATATAGTTTTCCAAATATTTTTATTGCATTTCTAAAACACAACACAAACATAAAACAACAGCAATACATTTTGCAACACAGAAATCTCTGACAAACTAATTAAAGTCCTCCAAACTCACTCCAACGTGCCTTGTTTGCTCCTCAGTATCTTCATTCACTCACTTAGGCAAGAAAAGGAAATGCATCTGTTAGCAGTCAAGTTAATGTAAAAACATTTGTACGTTTGTTTCTCTATTGGCCAACAAGACTAACCAATTTGAAATCTTCATTCCAAGCTTAAAAAAACAACAAAAACTGATAACGTTCTCAACAAACAGAACAAAAAACAAAAGTGAGTTACATCCTTACAAAATCAACATAAATGCTGCACAGTCCATCTTTCATTCCTGTCATATTTTAGTGTGGAGGTGTTGAGCTCCTTCCTGGACACAGGTTGACTTTGTCCAGGGTGACTTGGGCAGGTCACAACTTGGAAACACAGAAGCAGTCCGATAACACATCTTAAAGTACCTATTGCGTTCTGGCATTTCCCCCTCAAATGTACAATTGAGATCTCTCTTCCAAATTGTTTTGAGACTCTTGCTCATGTTGTTTTTGACCCATGAGCATAATATACCATTTTGAAGCTTTAGTGAGGAACCAGAAATGTAGATTTCTTTCTCTCTAGATAGTTGAAAGATTTTTCAATTTGTTTCTGTGGCAGTATTTGTAGGACATTGTGATCACCAACCCTCCCGATACCTTTCTGTAACAGTTCAGCCTATCTTGGCTCTTTACCTATTAAGCATTTCTTTTAATACATGGGGAAAGCTTGCATTCTGATGGACCTCCAGCCTTATTATCTTTGTACATGTTAAAATAGGACTTACTTATACTATTTGTTTGGGTTCTGTGTTAAAACATAGTTGTGAAAGGAGAAGTAAAATCATGTTCTATTAAAACCCAATCCAGATGAAATTTCCCCATGTGGGACAATAAAGGATTATCTTATCTTATCTTATCTTATCTTAGATCCACTTGTTCCCATCCAATGTTTGGTTAAACTGGACACTTGACACATGAGATGCTCGGTTTTGGTTGGTTGGTTTGGTTGTTTTTTAGTTGGTATTGATATTAAATTGAGGTTTACATGTAGCCTATTGCAGCAGGATCTGCTTAGGAATAGACATAATATTCCTATGGATAGTTAACAAGTGGGGATAGCCAGCTTTATTTTATTTACCTTTCCCAACAATGTTACTTTAAGTTTACTCCACTTGTCAAAAACATTTAAATTTTGTTTGAGTTTTTTCCAAAATCGTCTAAAATATATAATATCTAATAATATTCAGGTTATTCAGGATTTCTTGTATCAAGGGATATTTGAGCTACGTGGTTTGTGTTGTTTAGATATAATAGTTGTCTCAGTTTAACGGTTGAGGATCTGCACTTGACAAATCCTTGTTGAATTTTTAAAAATAAATAGTGGCAACACTGTCTCTAATTTTAATGCCAGTATTTCAATGATTTTTACAACCTGTGAAATTATTGTCTCTATAGACTCTGAAAAGCAACTTCCTTGCCCATTCTAAAGTTCAGTTAAGAATGGGCAAAGTATAAACTGTTTATTGTCTGGAAAGCCATCTACACCGGGGGACTTTAGATGTCATTGCACTAACAGCCTTTCTCACTTCAACGTCAATTAAAGAAGAGTGTCATTCCCACAGTAACTTCATATTTATAGAGATCCTGGTAAAACTTTGGTGTTTTATTCAGGTTAGCCACATCTTAATGCATCGTTTCTATTGTTATTGTCCCCACATTTTCACCAAAAATATAAATACATCTTTCTTTTTTCCAAATATTTGTAAAATCATGATGAGTGAACTGTAATCTCTGTGTAATAACCCATTGCCGTGCATTTGAGAATGAATTCATCAGAGGGAGGATCCGTGACTGAGGCAGGTCCATTGTGATGGAGTGATTGATGACTTATTTATTATTCTCAGCTGTGGGACACAGTGTTTACAAAGCAGTGATGCAGTTAGAGTGGGTGGTCTAAGCCTTCATCACACTATCATTATGATGGTGGCGTTGGTGTTAACTTACTGGAAACACAGCGGAAACAATACCATGTGGAGCATGTTGTGAAAGATACAAGACATATCGGAACAGAATACGCCTCGATCTGACTGTCAGTGTGGGCGTCACAGGCCTCTGTTGCAGGGCATAGACACAGTAAACAACTGACTCCAGAGGTGGTGATGTAATGGGCCTAATGGTCTCTTGGTCACAGCAGGTAAGCTGAGCAAAAAGCAAGCCACAGCCATCAGCAAAACACTCATAGACACACAACGCGTGGACGTGACACCTCATTGGCTGCACCACAACCAATAACAACCCACCGCCAACGTGGAGGAGTGTGGGCTCAGATTCTTGGGGTGTGTAATTAGAATAACTGTGAAATGGCTCATAGTGGTTATACTGCTACCACTGGTGCATCACGTCTGACATCAGTCCATATATCATCCCGAACATACTTGCAGTGACTGTCAATACAGATACAGATCACTATCTCAGGATGATACAAACCTAACTGGCTTGCTCTGATTTAGAGATAAAAACAACAAAAGCAAACAAGTTTAATTTGTTGGTCGGGCAGCAATTTTCCAAAGGTTTTGTAAATATATATGGTTATGAAGTTTCTTTCAAATTCATTCATTTACAATAGTTTGTTAACAATAGTTGGACTTCCTGTTCTCAATTTGTCATCTGCTGAATTCTGCGAGTTTAAGACCTCTTCGCCGGCCGTGCATTAACTATGGTTTATGCCTGATATTAACATCCACACAGTGGACAACATTCCTTTAAACCTTTAGTGGCAAATACTTCCATTCACATCATCTGAATCCTATCAGAACGACTGTGCAGCTCTGTGTGGAGTCGCTACGTGAGAGAGAATGAGAAGGTTGTTTGGTGCTGTTGTTCAGGCCAGGTTCCCCAGGTTCCAAACTGTTGTGGGGGCGACGCCAACAATTGATACAACTCTGTACAAATCTGGTAAACGTTTCAGGCTTTAGGCGAAAATAACAGTTTGTGTTCAACTGTAAGATGCTGTTTGAGGGTTGTAGGAATTGAGGATCCTCATTAGATATTTCTAGTTACTGGTTTTAAATTCCTCCCATTTTTATGAAAGTATCTGCATCCTTTCTAATACCGTTGGTAGGACAGAAACTCCCTGGCACTCAAACACAATGTGCCCCCAAACCTCTGTCTTACTTGAGATTTTTCTGGGCTGTGATGTCCCTAGTGACATTATTATTTGCCCTGTTCTTACATTTGCATTATGATAAAGATATACCTAAACAGGAATATAAATGGTCCCCTAAACCTGAACCAGATGCTGTTGTGAAGATCTAGGTGTTGCATGGAGAGGTGTTGCAGACCTCAGTTTAAAAGAAGTAATTCACCAATAGCCATACCCTCTTTTCTGTTTGCCCCTCCCTCCCCCTGTGCGGAGCAGGGACATCCCTGAGGACACAGGAGTAATCTGTCCAAGCTGGACTTGATTTTGTTGGTCTTTTAAAGGGGTCTTTAAGAGGTGTGTGTGAGGGGCTGTTTGGGCCCCGCACGCAACTGTGTGGAGCGCATAGGAGCAGAGCTGCCCACGGCCCTGGCATCAGCTCACATAAGCTCACATCTGGACAGGCTATGATTAAGTCTTTGTGACACACTTTACAAAAATCCAAACATTGTTTGTGTGGCAAACTGTAATCTTTATGTAGTTTTAAAAGACAGTACAAAAATACAAAAATACGTCAAATTAAGTAATCATTTGTTCACAGTAGATACAGAAATACATAGATTTGATTTGTTATTTACAAGAGAATCTCAAGATTGTCATATTGATCCACTGCTTTAATACATCGGACTGTATCTCTACAGCGTAATCAGAGACTGGCCAGTCTCCAGTCGTAGTTAAATCTGGTAGGTTCAATTATTCCAAACGGCAGCCCCTTCCCAGACAAATTGTTCAGTTTAACAAACTAATTCCTTTTGTTGAGCCAAAAGAAGAAAACAAAATCAAGTCAACACAGCAAAACAAGGCTGGAGTGAACAAACATGGCAAAAACACATTTAATAAACATAGCCAAGTGTTCAACAGAGAAACTATTGTACAGAATTTAGGGGTTTTGGCCAAGTCTTTTGAGAATCCCACAAAACAAGGTAACACATTTTAGTAATCAGCAGGTGGGCTGCTTGAGTTTGGGGCAAGCATGTGTGGGACGAATGAGACTATATACATTTGTTTAAGCTGAACTCAGCCCTGCTTTACACCAAAGCCCCAGGATTTACTGTATCTGTACCAGCTTGTCCTGTTGATGCCCGTGGTGCACTCAAACCACAATGATCACTTTAAGTGGTCAACTTTATAAACAAATCAATGGCACTCTTGATCTGCTTCAGAGTGTGGAGATGGAAAAGTTGTGAATGGCAAAATAAGTGACCACAGTTGTCCATTCTACAATAATGCAATTGTTCACAAATACACTATAAATACAGTTTTATGTCAATTTTCCCAAAATATAATGAACGTTGTAACTAGCAAAATGATACCATAAATACAAACCCTCTCCAATAAATAGTATACGCTATGTACAATATACACATTTTAAAAGGAAAGTCATTTCTTAAGATGTCAACCTGGCTTCCATGCCTCCACGCAGGTAATGTACCATTGGTGCTTTCTGATTCAATTGATATTATTCTACATGTGTTGTGAAAAAAAAGGGTTCAATAAGATTCAGGCTTAATATTTCTGTTGCATAGCCCATGATATGAGTCTGATCGGTCTAAACTGCATTTTCCTCACTGGCATCATAGTTTGGAGATTTCCTTGGAGGATCTGTAAAAGAAGAAACAATTGCAGCTGAATGTGCACGCGTTCTCATGACAGACATGGCAGTGTGACTTACTGTTACAATGTCCGTAGTGGCGGACCCCTATGGAGCGCCCCATGTAGCAGGTGGCTCTGCGCAGGTGACAGGCGCTGGGGTACGTGATGTTGTCATTGCCACAGATGGGCTGCTCAGTTGTCATGGGGATGGGGCATGGGGCAGTGCGGCACATGACACAGTGAGCACTGTTGGTCTGGTCTGTCACACACGTGTGGGTCCCAGGACACACCACTTTAGTGCATGACTCTGTGGAGATTATACGTTACATTGATATTCCTCAGTAAAAGCTGTACTGTGTAAAATAATTAGCTCTTACTCTTGCACTCCCCCTGGTACATGACCTCCAGATCCGGATGTCCCATACAGCGAGCCATGAGCAGAATACACTCGTCCTTGTAGGTGCGTCCATCACTGCCGCACACAGCGTGTTTGAGTGACAGGTGGGAGCAGTCTGGGGAGCACAGGCACTGAGGTCTGCCCATCTTCATTTTACAAACCTTCCCAGGGCCACATTTGACTCCCTCACAGTTCTCTACAAAAACAGATTTCACAAGTGCATGAGTGCCATTGTCGGCTCATGTAACAGGTTGCAGACATGAGGAGACCTGGAAAAGGCCTTTTTATCCAAAACAAGCATCAAATGTGGGGCTTTCCCAGCTTGAAAGACAGATTTCTCCTTGCACAATATTTGCAATCATCACATCCCTTTATTGACCGTTACACAGAGGGGTGTCTCGCCTGCTGGAATGTGAGCTGGCATGTTTTCATAACAGATCTATGTGCACAGCTCCATACACACGGGCTGGGCTCATGCAGACAGAGAAGTTAACAAGCTGTGAGAAATGTCCGAGGAGAGGAAGCCCCCTGTCTCCTGTAACACCTCCTAATTCCTGAGCTCAGGGGGAGTGTAACTCTATGCAGTGCCCTGTAGCATCAGACAATGGACAGACTCTTCCCGGGACATCAAGCTCTGGGATACCAGTCATCACCATACCCAGATACAGTATATCTAAATACAACAGGGAGCTTAGGTTATGTTTGTACAAGTGCAAAAGTTCTGCCCTGCTCCTCTGAATCTGTCAACCAGTGTTTTTGTTGTCTGACAGGTGTCTGTGCCTGCTCTGGCAACACACAGTTGTTAATAACAACACATTCAAAATGCCAACATTTTACTCCCACAGAATTCCAAGTGACTCGGGCGTCTAGACACCACGTGGTAAGCATTTTTCCATAGCCTGTAAATTCTATCTTCTTGTTGTGTTGCTGGAAACAAGGCTAAAATACTGCAGAAAGTTCACTTTGATTTGAACAAAATGATTAGCTCAGGAAGTATGCGCACATCCAACATTCAAACAAACTACTTACTTACTTCACAAAAATGATCACAGTTTTATTCATCATCTTTTTAGGACATGGTCCAAGCTGTGAAGCAATATCGGTATAAACACATTCACAATCTTAAATGTACCTGAATGAATCTTGAAGACAACTGAATAGTCAAAGTGTACTCAAGAGTGAGTAAAGTTACTTCAAAATGGCATTACTCTAATAGAAGTACAAAAGTACTACTATTAGTAATAGTAGCTTTAAGAGTAACTGTCTGATATATATTTTAGGTTTGCGTAATTGGAAGGACAAAACAAGAAAATAAAATCTTATCTGACGGCGCGGTGCGAGAAGCACACATACATGTTCAAGTCATTGAGTAAATGTGTAAAAGTGTATACTACAAACTTCTGTGAAACATATATAGTTTATTATAGGTAAAACATTAAATCAAAACTGTGTTTTTGATCACAGAGGTGCCATGACGGCATGTTGTGGTTCAAAAGGCTCTCCCCACACAATTACCTTTGCAGGGTTTGCAGGAGACAATACCCAGGAAGCCCAGGAGGCTGATCTCGTTCATGGGGAGGCTGCTGTTGGACCAGGCTGTGTCCAGACGGCCCCCGGCGCAGCACTCGTCCCGGGTCACTCCTCTCATCAGCACCATGTCACATCTCTGCTCCGGGCCCTGCTGCAGCCAACACATCCCCGCTGCACACAACACAAATCATTCTCAACATTCAAACTGGATAGGATTCAAGCAATTGTGTAAATATCTCAAATAAAAAAGTGGACTCACCATTAGCTGGATTCCTCCCAATCTGACACGAAGTAAGGAACAAAGCAAAAACAAAGAGATAAAAGCCCATTGTATGTTTGACAAAAAGGTTTCTCCTATGGTCAAAAATTGTATGTTGAGTCTGACTCGTTCCCTTGTGTTGTGGATCAGTGATGTCGTCTCCCCTCAGTATAAATATTTAGCCCAGATGGAGTTATGCTGCTGGGATGGGCGATCCTCTCAGCCAGTCATAAGCCAGGGCAGGACACAGTCTGACTCAGTTTCCACAGCCGGGAAATGATCCATGCCCTGCAGCGCCGGACTCTGGGCACTCAAACTGTTGACCTCACTAACTACTTCACACCATATTACCTTAATTAAAGATGTCTAAAGCCAGACACAAAAGCACCCCACTTTTACGATACATAGTATGTCAAGTTAATAATTCAACACATCTGGTAAATAACTTTTTCAAGGATACATCAATACTATTCATAAAAGACATGCAGGAAATGCAAAGAAGAGAACATATAAAGTGTAATTGTTCACTTTTCCTGCTGAACTAACCTCCTTTTAAATGAATTGTGGAAGTTTTGTGATTTCATTATCCCTCAGAACCAAAGGAACCAAATGACCTTTCAGATACTGCTATAGATTATCAGTTGCATATTTCTTTCCACTCATAAAAAGGGGAAACAGAGACCCTTAAGTGCTCTCTCGTCCTTTGTCTCTTTCCCTCTCAGGCCATATGCCGTTTGATCATTAAAGCAACATTTTGCGGCTTGAGGAAGAGTTGTGGCCATAGAGATTACATGCATTCCCATACCATGAAAATGCTCTAGCCTTGACCCTTGATTGCCCCTCTTTGTAGTGTAAAATTAACAAAACGAGGGGCCACCAGACTGACGCGGTTAACCTCCAATAATCGGCTCCACAAAGGTATATTATGTTCAGTCACAGAGCTACCACATCTTTGAAAAGTATCCTCAAGTGCTCCGTGATAAGTCGATTCCAGATTTGGTCTTGTCATATCTCATTGTGTGCACGGTCTGGGTTTATCGATGGATGGGAAAAACAACTTGAAAATACAATAATAAAAATGTGTACTTCAATGCTGTGGATATATAAACACAATACTTGTCACTGTGTTGATGAGTATATATATTTGTTGACCCATTTTCACTATTACTCAAATACGTTTGTAGACAGTGTGCAATAATGCCACAGTATAAGTTTAATGTAGTACAACTTTTAGTACGTATGTGCTTTTGAAACATTTGTTTTGTTGTTTGTTGATGTTGAAAGACATATAACTTACTTGTAATATTGTATGATGTTTGTTTTATTTCTCTATTTTATATATTATTTGTCTAATTATGGACTAAAAAACCTTGTTTTAAATAAAGAATACAGTAAAATCACACTTATTTTTACCTAGGTGTTAATGATTAATTGAATTGCAAGAAATTATGTTTAAATAGTTTACAACCGCTTTTATAGTAGTAATAGTAGTAGAATTTATGTTAGAAGTTTCATTTCCAGTAAATACTTGAATCTGTATTAAGTGTACAGATTTACCACACCTCTTCCATGTACTATGACTTTATTCTTGGCAGCCTGAGCAGCAAAAGCAGACACTAAACACTCAAATACTGTGACTGTGTACACAACAGCTGTCACACTATGAACAAACATGGACGGAAACATGGATGTGTGCTGATTTTACGCCATTCCGACAACAAAAGCGTTTCAAGTTTAATCTTATTGTTCAATCTGCACTCCCTTCTCTATCTGTGCTGCACTCGTTCACCCCCTCACGCCCAGTGAAAGTTATGCGAGCTTGCCCATCTGTCTGCCACTGGGTTTGGGATGCCGTTTGATCACCGGTGAGGGAAAATGAAGGTAGCATATGCTGCAGGGTCCCGCGTCCTTGTGAATGATGTTGCTTTCTTCAGGCAGAGTTCCCCAGGGCGGTGGAGGAATGCTGCCTGACCTAAGAGGAGGAGGGCGGCGAGGAGAGAGCCTCGGCGTGGCTGTGGGTGGCCTGCACATCTACTCCACTTCTCATATGGTTTGGATCATCACACAAATGAATACAGCATGGCCAGACTCTGCAGCAGCCACTAATGTAAGACTTTTATCAGATTCCAACTTACTGTGATTTGTCTTTGAGAAATGCTGGCCTCTTTCAAGTGGCATAGCGCTGTGAGGTGATGTGAAACAGAGACAGTCACAGTGGGCTGTCACTACTCAGTGAGTGAGTGCATCTATGGCACGGCAGGTGTGGAACCGCTCTGACCAGGGCTGTGGTCACACACTGTCCTCACTGTGGCTGAAGTCTGGAAAAAGAAACAGTTACACATCAGTGACATCTAGTGGAATTACGTTCAAAGTACAGAATAGACTGAAAAAAACAGTATTTTAATTTTTTTTTATATTTTGGCTTTAGTACTCATAACCTGACCTCCCCCTTTATAAATGCAGAACAGACTTGCTGAGTTTGGAAAATCTATTTAAAAACAAAATAAAAGATGGATTAGCTCCACAGGCTCTCAAATACAAAACATTTATCATTAGTAGGGCAAATGTGTGAGCAAAAACCTTGCTTTGGTCAAAATGTGACATTTTATCGTACAAGGGATGTTTAATTAGCTTACTAGTAACAAAAGATTTGACAGTTTTTCAGATGACAGTTTTTCAGATTTGACAGTTTTTCAGTGGGTTGAGTGAATGTGACATGGCAATATTATAACGCCTAAAGTTTGACATGGAGCTGGAGACAGGTCAGGTTTGTTGACCTGCTTTAGGGTTAATATGTATTATTACTGGGGCTATACACATGAAGCAAAACTTGACACAAAGTTGTCCCATTATGTTATTCACTGTATTGTAGCCAATCAAAATTGTTGCCACAATATCACATGAGCTGTTTTGATTGATCTTGTGATGGTAACTTTGGCATCACTTGTTTAGACAGCTGTACCATGATTCATCATTCAAAAATCTGAAAGGGTAAAATCACATTAGTCCTGTTCTCAGGTCTCTGCACTGGCCCCTGTGGCTCAGAGAAGAGACTTTAAAGCAGCTCTGCTTGTGTACAAGTCTCTCCATGGCCTAGCACCAAAGTACATCTCGGACATGTTAGTGCCATATGAACCATCTCGGACTCTGAGGACCTCAAGGACCGGCCTCCGACTGGTGCCAGAGTCAGGACTAAACATGGACCGGCCTCCTGCTGGTGCCAGAGTCAGGACTTAACATGGACCGGCCTCCTGCTGGTGCCAGAGTCAGGACTAAACATGGACCGGCCTCCTGCTGGTGCCAGAGTCAGGACTAAACATGGACCGGCCTCCTGCTGGTGCCAGAGTCAGGACTAAACATGGACCGGCCTCCTGCTGGTGCCAGAGTCAGGACTAAACATGGACCGGCCTCCTGCTGGTGCCAGAGTCAGGACTAAACATGGACCGGCCTCCTGCTGGTGCCAGAGTCAGGACTGAACATGGACCGGCCTCCTGCTGGTGCCAGAGTCAGGACTGAACATGGACCGGCCTCCTGCTGGTGCCAGAGTCAGGACTAAACATGGACCGGCCTCCTGCTGGTGCCAGAGTCAGGACTAAACATGGACCGGCCTCCTGCTGGTGCCAGAGTCAGGACTAAACATGGACCGGCCTCCTGCTGGTGCCAGAGTCAGGACTAAACATGGACCGGCCTCCTGCTGGTGCCAGAGTCAGGACTAAACATGGACCGTTATATGCAGTTAAAATCTGGAACAGTCTTCCTGAAGATAGATGAGACAGGCTTCTACTCTGACATTGTTCAAATCTAAGCTTAAAACAGTTTTGTTTAGCTGTGCATATGACTAAAATTATTGTATTTGCACTCTTCTCTTTTATGTCTTAAACTGTTTTGTAATTTCTGTCAAGTCATTGTGATTTTAATGCAATATTTTTTTTATGAATAAGCAACATAAGTACTGCATATATACCAGTATTTGTGAATAGTCATCTTTATAGTTTCTTATTGCTTTCACTAATTCAATTTACACCCCAACCCATTTGACCAGGACTACTTATAGTAAATTGCCAACCGTTTTTATTTGTTTTAAGCAGATGCTACTCTTACAACAAAATAAGTGGAATCTAGTTTTTGGGCTGACCAGGATTTAGTTTTTTTTATTTGCCCAAAAGTCTCAGTTTACGTGACTTCACTCCAGCTCTCATCACTGTATTATAATGTTGATATACCCCAAAATAAAGCCTATAGTTTTGATATGATTTAGCCAATTGTTTGACCTTTCAGGAAAGTTCAGAAACTGTTTTTCACTTAAATATCAGCCATTGCTAAACTTGCAGTTGAAGAAAATGACCAGATGGGGGCGCTGACAACTCACCATTCAGTACTGCATTCAAATACTGCATCTCAAATATCGCACCTAGGCCCTGAAGATAATATTATGATATGGAAAGGAACATAAAGTCATGGACATCGTATGCCAATATGGTGTGCGTAAAAGTTCTAATTGTTTTGATCAAAGTTGGTAAAAGTTTCCATCTAAATATAGACTGTGGGCCCACTAATTATTTCACTCTGACTTTAATGTTCTGTTTGATTCTAAATATTTCCAAGTCACGTCTCTTTCTATTTACAGTCTGAGAACTCTTGACATTTGAGTAAAGTCAACAACCTCCTCCAAACCTTTGCAAGTGTCTGTGACGGAAATGAAAAAGTTGAAGTCTCCCCCACTTGACATCGTAAATTAGCTGAGGGAGAGAAAGGGAGAGAAAGGGAAAGAAAGGGAGAGAAAGGGAGAGAAAGGAGAGAAAGGGAAAGACTCACTCCCGCATTTGCATTTCACCCACGGCCCGGCTTCAGTCGAGGAGTGAAGTGTCTACGTCACGGGGCCAAACAGGGCTGTGGTAATTGCTCTGTCTGTCCCGGACCGGCAGAAGCAGCTGCATCATCTCTCCACTCAATTTACCCCTAATGTGTGTTACTGATGGAACTGGCGACACAAGAGAAGTGACAAGGCCGTGCAGAGTCCCCTCTGTCCTCCCCTTTCCTCCTCTGCCCTTCTTTGTCCCCCCTCAGTCCTCCTCTGTCCTCCCCTTTCCTCCTCTGCCCTCCTCAGTCTTCCTCTGTCCTCCTCAGTCCTCCTCTGTCCTCCTCAGTCCTCCTCAGTCTTCCTCTGTCCTCCTCAGTCCTCCTCAGTCTTCCTCTGTCCTCCTCAGTCCTCCTCTGTCCTCCTCAGTCCTCCTCAGTCTTCCTCTGTCCTCCTCAGTCCTCCTCAGTCTTCCTCTGTCCTCCTCAGTCCTCCTCTGTCCTCCTCAGTCCTCCTCAGTCTTCCTCTGTCCTCCTCAGTCCTCCTCAGTCTTCCTCTGTCCTCCTCTGTCCTCCTCTGTCCTCATGAGCTCTCTCTTGGCTCTCCATTGATTGGTTCAAAACTGAGGGAGCTGGATGCAGACTAAAAATACTGTAGTGTTTATGGTCGTGTTGTCCTAAAATGGACTAGATGGCTAAATGCTCCTCATTAGGTCTTTACTCCAGTCAGTGGCGTTGCAACGGTGTCTTGGGGTCCCAAGTGAAACATCTCAGGGGGCCTCAAACCAGACACCACCCCTTTTCTTGACCTTAAACAAAGCTATAAGTTGCATTAAAAGACTCCTGCTTCTCCCGTTAGCCCCTGTGTGGAGAACTCTTTTCCACGTCTCTGATTTGTAAACAGCTCCGGCTCATTCCACTGGTCGTGACTGTGACTTTTCCACTGAGGCATGATGACGTCCACTCAGGCCAGTGTAAGTGGAGTTAAAAGCACTCCACCCATTCACAGCGGGGAACAGTGACCCCTGGAGTTCATCGCTGCCAGAACGGCCTTGCTCAGTTATCATGAGCCCATTTGTTGGCTTTCAACTTTTTAATAATACACTCAAGAGGGAGTATTGTTGGAAATATACACACATCTTTAATGGACTTAGGACGGAGGAGGAGCTGCGTCATGACTCACGTCCCTATAGTCACATTTATATTGTGTTTCATAAAACATCACGCTTTTGAAGTAACCGATTAACATTTTTCTTTAAGTGTGCAAAAGTAAAAGTATTTCACACAGATTTTTTTTAAAGCGTGGGGTTCTCAAAGCTGATAATTAAACTTAAAAGCTTTAGACAGGATATTACCATGTACTTAAACCCTCAAACCATCTAAAAAGTGCTTCCACTTCATTCATTAATTTTCATTCCAGTTCCAAAATGTGTTTTATGCTTCTTTGTTGAGCTTATCCATGCATTTCAGACTGATGCAAAATTAGCATATTTTCCATAGCAATTAACAATTCAAAACACAGTGTTCTATCTTTAGAATGGTCAAAAGCTGAAGCCAAAGTTAAAGGTGCAGAATGTAACTTTTCCAGTGGAGTGCACATAACTGGCTTAACTCCGTAGAGACGTTTCACAGTGTGACATTAAACCAATCTATCACCATGAAGACAAGCAAACAACACCATTAGATCAAGTTGCAGGTCAGATCTGTGGAGAGGCGACCTAACTCACAGTTCACACATCAAGGTTATTTAAAAAACACTGTATAAAAATAAATGCAAGATAAAACTAATGTCATACTGTCCAGCTTTTTGGAAACAAGCAGGTGGCAAACCCTACATAATGTGCATTTAAAGACATTTATCTGCATTAAAGGGTCCGGCATAGGAATCAAATCCAAAAAGCACACAACAATATGTCTCTTTTAATTCCTTGCTTGAATATGTTTTTTCAGCACTCCAAGGCTCTAAGTTTGTGGGCGGCTTGTGATGTACCAGAAAGCATCTGGTTTGCGTTGCACCTCGCTCTGACTTATGCTGCCCTAAGAAAAGAGTTTGTCAGGTTCCATTTACAGCTGCCACTTTTAGTACTGTGCTAATTGCTATGTATCTATGACTCACCTACTGTAGGCAGCCAGCCAACAGCGTAGTTACTCACCGCCACACCAAGTCTCCAAACTCATGATATAACACAAATATTCAAACTTTAGTCATGAGAATGGTGAACTACTCTCGACGTCTAAAGCAATCTGTCAATGTGCTTATGTACAGTGGTTCATTCATCACTTTCAGTCACTTTCAAACTGTCGCTTTGAAAATGAAATGAGAGGATTTATGAAAGTTTGACATATTTGTAATGAATATGCAAGGGCCACTGGAGAGTCAGCAAGTCCTCTATGAAATTAAATCTATGAAATATATCTTCTTTAATGTTCAAAGACATATATGTGACTGTCAATTTAGTTCATGAATACAATTAAACATTTATACGTTATATAATAGTACAATCAAGATTCCTCTGCCCTAAACCTAGAGGTGATGGGGCTGATAGCTTAAGACTATTGGCAACTTGTACTTTTACCTCCCTGGCCGTTGTCACATGTTTTATTATTCAATACTTTGAAGCCTTTTGTGCATTCTATTCTCCATGTGATGTTATTATTTTGCCTAAAATGTTCTGCAAAATAGTATTAAGTGTTTTTTGGCAATGAAAACAGCTGAACAAATTATAGATATAGTAAGTTTATAGCGTACTCTGGAACATTCCAGGTAATGCAACAACCTGTCCATGAGACAAGCAGGCGATTGACACTCAGACAAAACTTTTAAATGAAGATAAGTTTGTTATCTTAAGTTCGGGAGCAGGACCACGCCCTCTCCTCCGGCTACCCTATTTCATCATCCAGATCACATACACCTGTGTTCATGATTGTGCCCCTCCCTCCCGCCCTCTTTTTAATTGTTTTAATTATTCTAATTTATCTCCTAGATGTGGGTATCGAGGCCCGGGAGCCTTCACCCCTCATCGCAAGAAGCCCCAAAACTGCATCAACTTCTGTACATTTGTGTTCAAGTTTCTCGCCTGCCAATAAACACTTTGCATCGTAGCTGGGGTTGTGGTCCTTGTTAGTGAATCATTCTGAAAGTATAAGTCTATTTAAATACTGTAGATGCGTTTGCCTGATTGGTTCAGGTGTATTTGCATCAATTTCCATGAAACAAACACAAAAACGTTTTAAACAACTTTGAGTGTGCCTCTATAGGCGCTGCCCCTTTAACAGCTCTTGACTTTCTCTGGAGCTGAGCCACTGCAGTTACCATAGCAACAGATGGCTAAGTGTCTCTGCCGCTCCAGAGTATGTGCTGCATGAAAGCTGTCAGAAATAGATAAACACGCGGCGACACAGAGGAGTGAAACAGTTGAGTTTTCTAAATTGTGTGGTAGCGACATATGATTGTGATTCATCAGTTTCACATTCTTTTGCTCAAACCGTCTGTAATGACAACATTCAGCCGCTGCTGTCAACATGATATTACAGTCCTCCATGAGTCCAAAACAGGAACCGCCAAGGGCCTATATGAACATTCAACAAGCCTTTGGCTATCACCATAGTTGTGTCACATAAGCAACATTCATTGTGTTCATTTTACATAACGTGGCTATTTAAGCCTCTGAAGTCTACATTATTAATGCAGTGTAACTGTTCATTTCCGTAGTGACATTGGCCTAAGTATGGGAGTGTCTGGTTGTCTTTGGGAGTGATAGTGTCTTGTGTCTTGGAGGTGGTTGGAGATTGACAGCCGTCTGAGCCATTATAATTATGAATGTGAATACAGCAGGTATATTTAGTATATTTCACCAGCCACACCAGAAGTTAATTTTATGTAAAATATTATTTTGTGAACTTTTAGAGTTGTACTTTGGTTCATGTTTGAGAAATGCTGCATAATCCTGCATTAGCGGTTGTTCATCTCCACCCTTCTCTGGATTTATTTATTATTCAAAAGGGTTTACTGGAAGTCAATGGACCTGTTTTGATTATGGAGTCATTTTAGATCAACACTTTGTACATGAAAAAAATAAATCTACGGTATGTTATATATTTTAATTTCTAAATACCCCTCAAAAAATATCTTCAAGCACATCCCGTTGCAAAGGGTTCATAAAAGTGTTTTTTTTTTTTGTCTTACAAAGCAAAGGTCTGTGACTCCTTGAAGCGGTGCAGGAGCAGCCTGCATAGGCCGAGTAACAGAAAAACGGCATGTGGCTGTATAAATATTTAAACAAGTGAAAGGGCAGATGGGTCTTTAGAATTAATTACCCCGCTCAGTGTAAATATGAACATGAAGAGGGAGTCATGATGAGCCGGGGTACTGTGCTGGAGTCCATGCAGTTTTAATGAAGCACAACAAACTGCCACTACAGGAAGTGCTCAGGACACTGCCATTAAACAGTTAAATTACAGTGGGCGGCGGCCTTAATATAGTCCTAATATGTTATTTGAGATTCTTACATGAAAGCTGAGTGCTAAACTGTCCCATACAGGGCAGGGAGCTAGCATTATATTGTGTTGTATATGATGCTGATGCTTTACCTTTAGTGGTGAACAGTAACCAAGTACAACAATAAAAGTACTGTACTTAAGTAGAGTGTTTAGGTATCTGTAATTTACTTAAGTCGTTTTTACAGTCTATACTTCTCCTGAAAGGTTTTGAGTTCAAGCACTGGCTTTGAGGAAACAAAAATAACCTTTGCGGACCAAAAATCTTTTTACAATTCTGCCTCAAATACTTTGCTTTTACTTGAGTATATTTTCCTGCAATTTTAATTTGACACATTTTTGACATTCATGAATTTGCCTGTTCTGAATATGTGTTCTTATACAGCAGAGGGAGGGCCATAAGAGTCTGCAGCAGAGCAAAATGGAAAGGATTAAACCCGGGCATTAAACCCAAACATGCCAGCCATGTGACAAAGGATAATAATGCGTCTTTCTATAGATGACACATTCACCACCCGCACATGGCACCCTCAATACTATTCACACCCTCCACACGTGTTCCCACGCACACACGGCTAACTTTTATCCATACAGTTATAAAAACACTCCTACCTCCAGCTCGCGTGGCTCAGCGTGCACTTTAAGCGGTTACAACACAATACGGTTATATTTCCTACTCTCGCTCAAGGTCACCGCTGTTACGTGTCGAGGGATATTTCGTCCTGGTAACAATGTATAATCTCTGACGGCAAAAACCCTCCCACTGAGGACACATGGAGCAGTGGAGTGACAGTGCATTGAGTCATTGTACAAACAGTCTCACACAAAAGGCCACGTGAACTGTTGGGACCCAGAGAATTGATATTGTGATAAACTGCATTATCTTGCCAATGCTAAATTGTCAGTAGATGATTGAACAGATTAGTTATTCAGACACAGAAAAAAAAAAAAAAAAATCCACCTTTGATTTTGATGTTTTGGCAGCCTTCAATTTAGCTGCTCATTTATTTAGCCTTATTTTGCATTCAGCAGCTTCTCGTGTTTTTTGGATTATTGCTTAGTTTGGTGAGATAAAACCTGTGGTAAATTATAAACAAGAAAAATAAAAAAGTATAACAGAATACCTCTGTCTCTGTCATCAATAAGCGACATTTCATCCAAAATGCAAAACAATGTACACACAACTGACACCATTTTCACACAATAGTTTAGATTATTTCTCAAATCGTAATTATTGTGTGATTGACCGGTATATGGATTATATAGATATAGATTTTTGCCCTTGTTTACAACTTGGTTATAGGTAACAGTTGTTGAAATGACTGAGTCACTGTATATACCGTAGTTGTAAACATAAAAGACCCAGTTCTCTCGAAGATTGTTCACAACTTTGTCAAAATCTGTTTTACTGAGCAATACACATTAAGAATCCATCTCTTCGCAGGTGTGACGTATCAAGATGCTGATAAAACGGCAGGAATATAGCAGAAGTGTGCCTTAGGCTGGCCACAATAATGGGACACTCTGATGTTTTTGCTTTATAAACCTTCACCTCATGTTGCAGCGAGATAATGCAGATGTCCAACATACTCACCACACTCTGGATTGGCGTATCATTTCACATTACTTTGGTACGAGCATTAGACAAAGTGCAAATACAGAAAAGGCAAATGATTCAAGTTATTACAAAATTATAATTTTAAAGTCCAGCTCCCTTTTAGTTATGTGTTGAGTACCGGTATGAGTCTTTTAGTAAAATTTTTCACTCCAACATGTCTGCCAGACCTGGACATGTTGGTTACTATAGGTTACCATGGCAACATTCTCTTTTGCCTATATCATAACTCAACACCTCTATGTCACATCTGCTGCTCATGTCCAACCAGTCACCTCAGTGTCTATAATCATGTTCATGACCGCGTTTGATGAAATGTGTGCTCTATGTGTGTTGTCTATGTAGTCACATCACTGTTTATTAAATAGACAAGGCGGATGAAGTGTCTTGCCCAAGGACACAGTACACATATAGAAGACTCATACACTTGGATTTGAACTGCCAACTTTCTGATTATGTTTTGCAGTTGTTCTCTTCTTGACCCTCTCCATTTAGTGAATCATTTCTGCACATTTATATCCATTTCCGGTATTTGCTGTTTCAAACACTTTAGCTGTATTTAAATGAAGGAATTACAGCGCTGAATTAATGAAGCCGTTGTCTCCCACCTGTTTCCACTAGACTGTCATTGTGAGTCTGAGGACACGAGATCTCTAATGAGGGCCGCCCGCCCACGACCCTTCCACACGACCCTTCCTCACGACCCTTCCACACGACCCTTCCACACAACCCTTCCTCACGACCCTTCCACACGACCTTTCCACACAACCCTTCCACACGACCCTTCCACACGACCCTTCCACACGACCCTTCCACACGACCCTTCCTCACGACCCTTCCTCACGACCCTTCCACACAACCCTTCCTCACGACCCTTCCTCACGACCCTTCCTCACGACCCTTCCTCACGACCCTTCCTCACGACCCTTCCTCACAACCCTTCCACACGACCCTTCCTCACGACCCTTCCTCACGACCCTTCCTCACAACCCTTCCACACAACCCTTCCTCACGACCCTTCCTCACGACCCTTCCTCACAACCCTTCCACACAACCCTTCCTCACGACCCTTCCTCACGACCCTTCCTCACAACCCTTCCACACAACCCTTCCACACAACCCTTCCTCACGACCCTTCCTCACGACCCTTCCTCACGACCCTTCCTCACAACCCTTCCACACGACCCTTCCTCACGACCCTTCCTCACGACCCTTCCTCACAACCCTTCCACACAACCCTTCCTCACGACCCTTCCTCACGACCCTTCCTCACAACCCTTCCACACAACCCTTCCTCACGACCCTTCCTCACGACCCTTCCTCACAACCCTTCCACACAACCCTTCCTCACGACCCTTCCACACAACCCTTCCTCACGACCCTTCCTCACGACCCTTCCTCACAACCCTTCCACACGACCCTTACACACGACCCTTCCTCACGACCCTTCCACACGACCCTTCCTCACGACCCTTCCACACGACCCTTCCTCACGACCCTTCCTCACGACCCTTCCTCACGTCTTCACATCTTCACATCTCCTCGACTTCTAACAAGCTGTCACCGGGCAGGATCTAAAATTATGCTCCACAATATTGTTGCCACAGACATGAATCAATGAATCGTGTTGTACTACATTTGATATTTTGTAAGAGAGATTCTATTTTATCTAATTATTAATACTTTTTATCTAAATATTAATACTTTTTATCTAAATATTAATACTTTTGGATCAAGGTTGAGAGGAGATGAGACATTTCGACTTAAAACTGCTGTGTGAAGATGACACAAAATCATGTTTTTAATAGATAGATAGATGGATGGATGGATAGATAAATATACCAGTAAGCCTGCTTTTTCTATTCATTTCTTCCTGCTCTGGTGGATTTTCTGTAGGGTTTAGAGCCCAGCTGTCATCTGTATGAGAACAAATCCATTTGTCTATTTTTGTGAAGCTCATTTGAGGTTGGTGCTGTGATTTTGGGCAATGCAAATAAGAAGTGAATTGGTTATCTTTACAGGCTATTTTTGGAGCCAGCAGACACTCATCTTTGTGATCGAAAGAGGAACAAAGCTTTGTTAGATGAAAGAAGACATTCAGAGCTGGAGAGTTTGTTCTAAATCATTTGAAAGACACTGATTACCTGTGGCAGAAAGACAAACAGGAAGTTCATTATATCCTGATTCAACTTGCAGTAAATAAATATGTACCATCATGCGACAATATTTGATCTCACAAACAGATCTCGCCATATAATAATATACAATTCATCAAACCAACAGTGGACGTCGTCTGTCACAGCCACATAAAGCCACACATACAGAGCCTTCACTGTTAAACATATGTATTCATATGTATTCTGGTCAGCAAAGTCACCTTCTAACCTCTACACAAACTACAACTCTGGTTTGGTAATAGCTTTCGGCACCTTTGACAAACTGCAGTAATTGTGTGATAAAGAGGTGATGCAATGGTGATTTGTTCTGCTTGAAAAGAGCTCAAATTGTCCGTCTAAGAATTGTGCGTCTAAGTTTTCTTTTTAGAATAGAGTGAAAACTACATGTGGATTTTCTTGAGACACCATGGGCCAACCTTGGATCTTTGTCTTGTCAAAGTGTGTGTTCAAACATGCTAAGGTGGTCTCCAAATGACAATGAAAACCCGGTTTCCTTGGGCTTCAGATGGCTTTGGTTTGGCTGTTGGTGTTTAAATGTCTTTGCTGTTTGAAAGTGTGCAAAATATGAAGAAAAAACAAACTGACCAAAATGTGTACAGAGAGAACAAGTATATTCTCTTTCCACGCAAGGTGCAATCAAAACCTTTCCACATTGGCTTGTAGATATTGTCACTGCAATCACTGTAAAACTGTAAGGCATTTGTGGCTCAATATCATAGCACTTTTCCTGAGGGCCGACTCCAGCTCGTGGTGTCCAAGCTGAGACTTTGGGGGGTCCGGACTTTCTCTGTTCAGCCCTTTAAGACACATCAGAACAGCCACCGCAGTGACGTGTTTTAAGGCTTTTTTATTAAAAGTAGCACTGTGTAATATTCCTGGTCGCGGGCTCGCCACCTGCATTTACTCACATGGAGATGGACAGTTGAGAACATTCTCCATTGAGACAGATCAGTCTTTTTTCATTCTTTGGAGTGTTAGAGGTAAAGTAAGAATATCTCCATGGCGACAAGTAGGTGGTAAATCCTCCAACACAACAGTTACAAGTAAAGTTTGTGGAGAAACAAATCCCTTCACAGCAAGTTTTTCAAGGTTTTTCAGTAAAAACACCTGTAACTGCATTTAATTAAGTATTTTTTGGCTTAAATCGTACATAGCGGGACTTTAAATACATTTGATTGTGTGTGAAAGTAACAAAAGCCCCTCTGTAGAGCATTTGTTATCAGACCTCTTCATTCGTCACGTATCCGACCATTAGTGCCGGAAATTCAACACAATCTTCTCTTTATTTACTTTTTATTAGATTGTATCACATGAGTGTACAGTGCAGCGTGTCACCAAGTCTTCTTCAGACCTGCCTCTAGAAACACAGGGGAAATTAGATCCCTGTATTTATTAGGCTCATCATGTCTTATTGTGTTATTGTGTTGGGGCATTTATTTTCCTATAGTAGAGCGTAATGAGCCGCCCGCTAAATGTGTCCACACTGGGCCCAATTAAACTAAGCATCATCCCTCTTGTCAATGGGTCTGTGCACTGCTCAGTGTGACATGGCGAGAGCAAGAAAAGAAACAATTATATAACTAAAACACAGACAAAATAATAATTTGGTTTAATTTCATATGCAGTAGTGTCCTTTTGCTTTCAATGGGATAATGTGTTTCTTTCAAGTACAATTTTGAAACTACCATAGACCAATAAACATACAAGAAAGCCATGAGTTTTTCTTTAAATAGAGTGTCCGCTCCCACATACACTTATGGTGCATATTTTCTTTGGGCTCCAGTTACAATCTTAATCACAAACCTCAGATTGCTTCAATTGTACAGTTGTAAATACACATGAGGTCAGTGTAGGTCAAGCTCTGTTTGTCATAAGACCAAAGTGACAGAGTAATACATCTTTCCGGTTTGAGTCCCAACTATACAGCGGAGCCCAACACAGACCACACATTTCTCTTTCTATTTACACAAGTAAAAGCCCAAAATAGTCTGATATTATAATTTTTCTTCAGGCTTATGAGTCACTCCTACATCTTTTTGTTCCGAAAGTGCATGACTGACAGCAAACTGTGATGCAAAATATCTGACACAGTAACAATTTACCCTAAAAGCTGGTTTCATATTCCAGAGCGATCTAATTAACCAGTTTGCATGTTGTGCTCTTTGTGACATCAGTTGATTGTCGGTTGAGTGAAATCTGAAATCGGGAATCAAATTTATACTCATGTTGAAGTTTGTTCCTAAAATAAGTCATACAGTTTATTCAATTAAATTCAAATCTGACGGATAGATTAAATTTTTTTTCTTCTTCTTTTATTGACTAATTGTTCACTAAAGCTGCACCAGGCAGTTCTTTTTACAGGATGGAAAAACATTTATTGTAAAATAAACCTTTGTTTAAAAAAATAATTAAAAACAAAGTATCTGTATTATTCCACCAAAACCAAATAATGCAAGTGGAACGCAAAGCAATTCAAAAGTAACTCTACATGATATATATTACATTGAGAGCAGGAGGTCGGACCCACGCCATCCCTTTGGGCTGACACCACCAGACGCTCACATTCAAGCCCAACCCCAGGCCCGGCACTACGGAGGGGCACCACGGAGGGGCACCACGGAGGGGCTCCGTGGAGGGGCTCCGTGGAGGGGCCCCATGGAGGGGCTCCGTGGAGGGGCTCCATGGAGGGGCCCCATGGAGGGGCCCCATGGAGGGGCTTCATGGAGAGGCCCCATGGAGGGGCCCCAAACATGCCCATGTTTCAGTCCTCGAGAATCCGATCCTCCAAATCTGACAGGTGGATCTCTACAACGTCGTCTTACTCTCACCTATGGTCATGAGTTTCGGTAATGACCGAATGGACAAGATGGCGTATAATATAAATATATGAACACATTATATTAAAGGCAACGTGCACAAAGTGTCTTGCCTGAGGACACAAAGGCACAAGTTTACAATACTGCATGAGCCACTGTCACCTAAAATGGCCTGTATCTTAGTTAATTCACTTTTTTGCTCAGACTTTATTGAACATGGGATGCAAGGCACTCAACGCTCACACAACAATCCAGGGCTGATGAGCGAGCGCAGAGGCTTTCACTCTCTGTGTCTGTCTCTCACTCTCTGTGTCTGTCTCTCACTCTCTGTGTCTGTCTCTCACTCTCTGTGTCTGTCTCTCACTCTCTGTGTCTGTCTCTCACTCTCTGTCTCTCACTCTGTGTCTGTCTCTCACTCTCTGTCTCTCACTCTCTGTGTCTGTCTCTCACTCTCTGTCTCTCACTCTCTGTCTCGCACTCTCTGTCTCGCACTCTCTGTCTCTCACTCTCTGTGTCTGTCTCTCACTCATTGTGTCTGTCTCTCACTCTGTGTCTGTCTCTCACTCTCTGTGTCTCACTCATTGTGTCTGTCTCTCACTCTCTGTGTCTGTCTCTCACTCTCTGTGTCTGTCTCTCACTCTCTGTGTCTGTCTCTCACTCTGTGTCTGTCTCTCACTCTCTGTCTCTCACTCTCTGTGTCTGTCTCTCACTCTCTGTCTCTCACTCTCTGTCTCGCACTCTCTGTCTCGCACTCTCTGTCTCTCACTCTCTGTGTCTGTCTCTCACTCATTGTGTCTGTCTCTCACTCTGTGTCTGTCTCTCACTCTCTGTGTCTCACTCTCTGTGTCTGTCTCTCACTCTCTGTGTCTGTCTCTCACTCTCTGTCTCTCACTCTTTGTGTCTGTCTCTCACTCTCTGTGTCTGTCTCTCACTCACAGACAATAGTGGTGTGGATGCTTTACACAAATCAATTTTCCCTTTTTGTTTTGCTTGACCTCTACCAACTCTATTTATGTCTCTTCTGAATACTTTTCCAGAAACAAATATATTTTCTCCCCCGTTAGTGCGAGCTGCAAATCGCACATTAGTGGAGTCTTCAGGTTGCCACGGTAACAGGGTGAGTCATCCTGCTGCAGTCAGTTTTAGACACACTCCAACTCGCTGCACGTTCCCCTGTATATTCACATTCATGTTGCCCCTAATATTACATATACAGTGTCCATATGCCTTTATCATTGATAAAAAGAAAAATGACATCGTGATATTTCTATTCATAATAGATCTAGTAATAAAGTATCTGAAGCAGGCTATAGGTCTTGCATGCGTCCTTAATGTTTAACATCAGATATTTTAGATATTGATAATACTTGTCTTATTTTCCCTTCAGTCGCGCGACGGTCCACATTACACATGAGCTTATGTTGCTAAGTCCACATGGAGCTGACGTCAACAGAAGCAAACATTCACTCACAAACATTGATCCCTTGAACATTTTCCAAGTTACTATTAATTATTTATTCTTTGGCTGATTTGAGCACTTTCCTGGGACACGGAAACTCTGAGAAAACGTCTCTCCGAGGCCTCCGAGGACGACTGGAACGCAGCGTGGAGGCGATCAGGAACCCTCATGGCTAACTAAAAGATGACACCAACATTACTGCTGCTATTTTTCCCTTAATAGCTGTTACGCTGACAGTACTTTGTAACCATTCATAATATACACTTTCATTCATTGTTTTGTGGCAGCAGTCCCAATTCTTTTCAGACTCTGGGCGGTACAGCTGCGCAGCGGTTAGCGTTAGCGAGAGTTTGCATGTTCCCCCCTATCACAAAAACATGTAAATAGGCCACTGCAAAAGAGATTTATATATATATATATATATTCACACCACACTTTTCAGGCTATAGAGCGCTCACGGCAACAAGATTTACAAAACATTTTTACATATATAGACCACACCTGTCAATAAGTCACACATAAATATAGCAGGTCGGGCAAAGAAAGCCTCATTTCAGTGTGGCAGGTTTTAAACTGCAAACCGCCGTATATCACATGTCCGCACTCCACGTGTGTCTTTGTCTTCAGCCGCGTCTCATTAGACTAATTTCTCCGTGAATATGAGTCTGATTGGAATAAAACACAGCATTTTGAAGCTTAAAATACAGAGAACACAACGTGCTTCCACTGTCCACTGACGTCTTCTTCTACAGTGTGTGCATATAGTATATATATACTATCTATATATATATATATATATATATATATATATATATATATATATATATATATATATATATATATATAGATATATATATATATAGATATATATAGATATACACACATATTCTTCTTGGCGTCCACATCTTAACATCTTAATCTGCATGATTTGAAACTGCAGAAGCATTAGGAGACTGATATGTCCAAATAAAGAATCACAAATGTTGAAGCAGATCATTATATCAGTGACTAGGACCATCCTTTCCCCCAACATCCAAAGATATATCTCATTTGTTTTTGTAAGGTGACTTTTCCTGATACATGTATTATTATAATTATAGAAGCACTTTTAAATGTAAATCAAAGGTGTATTGATGGGAAAGATAGGATGGTGAGTAATGATACAATGCATGTGTTGTTTGTGATGACTTATTTATGGAGCAGGCCTAATCAGTAAAGCCCCAGCTTCTGAAGCCTTCTGTGAATAAGTGAGATGGTGGGAAGAGAGGACGAGACGAGAAAGGGGCGAGCTAAACCTAACAACACTTAGCTTTGATTAAAATGGTGTGAAATTAAGATTGTCATAATAGTTTGCTATTTCCTGCTTTTGTTCAAATAAGGACTTGTCAAGTTCACAGCTGCATGAATGCCAATGTAGTGCCATCTACCAGTTCTACAGACGTGAATCATCCCACAAACACCTCTGTGTCACTTCATTATCATTGTTCTTCTTAAAGTTAGATTGAGATGAGTCAAGACAAGAACCAGCTGGCGTCTGGTTTTGATTTAAAAATACAGTTCAATGGCAAGAAATGGAAAAAGATTATCCAAGCGATCCAAAATGTACCTTTTCATCCAAGAGGACGACGTGCATATATACCGTGGCCTGCAAAAGTGTTCGTACCCCTGCAACTTTTCCACACTTGTCACATCATGGCACAAACTTAAATCAATTGTATATTTTTGTGAGAGAGCAACACAAAGTGGGACACAATTGTGAAGTGGAAGGAAAATTATGCAAGTTTCAGGTTTGTTCTGCTGTGAAATCATCCCCCACAAACATCACACAATCAGACCATCAGCATTAGTCAAAATGTGATGATAAAAAGGTAAAGGTAAAGTGCTCAATGGTACTCAGGGCTCCACCATTCCAGTCAAAAAAGAAAGTACACAAGTGTTGGTGTATTACCCGGTATAACAATTAAATATTGGCTGAGTAGAAAGAAAAAAGTTTAATCTTGTTTTGTTCATTAAAGTGACCACTGTCGGACCAAAGCTATTTTTATCATATTGCTGCATTTGGCATTATGCAGGTCCAGGTTTGATGAAACCATCACGACAACATCGTCTGCAAACAGCAGAGATGAGATCCTGTGGTTCCGTCCCTGTCCTCTATTTTCTTGATAATTATTTTTTTTTTGCTGCAGCCAAAAGTACATTCCACAAGTATTCGACAAGTATCCCCCAATCACCTCCATTGTTGAGTTTTACGTCCAAGATGCATTGTTTTACAGTCAAATGTAATGTGCATGGTGAAGAGAGTCAGTGCAGTGCCTCTTTTAAATCTCAAACCAATATTTATGAACATTGGGGTGAACTAGTAGTTTTCAGGTTTGTGGGTGAACGCTCTAACCACTGAGCTTCATGCAAATCTATCTGTTTTAGAAGAATGTGTTTACGAGTGGTGAGGCTGACAAAAAAATGAAACTTCTAATGAGGATGTTTCAATGGTATTTTTATCCACTTTTCATCCTGACTAACTGGTAATGGCCTGTGATGCGGCTGCTGGATGCTGACATGATCACATGCAGAGGCTGGTGTTAAAGATGTGACTCACCTCTGGGCCCCTTCACCACAGACTCAAGGGCCGCTGACAGGGCAGTGACAGGAGAGCGTCGTTCAAACGCCACACTCTGGATGAATAACAACGGAAGATTGAAAGCATCTCACCCACCCATTTGTGGACAGGACCAAACAAACTCCTCCAGAAATGCATTTTCACCTTCGATCCTGTCAATTCATACATAGAAATGGAACTGTGAGAAAACCCAGTGCTTATGGTTATTTTTGTATTCGACACATACATGATTTGACTTACGAGGCAGAACTTAACACAGTTTATTTTCTTTGCAACTATTTTAAACATTTTATTTTATTTTGTTTTATTTTATTTTATTTCATTTTAGTTTAGTTTAGTTTAGTTTTAGTTTAGTTGTTGGTGTAATCCCTCAGTTGTCCAGGTTCTGATATTTACTTGCAAAATCAAAATCAAAGAGCTTTTAATCTTGTTTCATCATCATTATCTTACTCAGAGTTGTATTTCGATTGATTCATGAATGTTTGAGTAATAAAAGGTTTTTTTTTTATACAGGGGTGTTTTTATCTATTTTTCATTATTTACTTCTGTGCCTAATCTGTGTTGCAACACTAAAATTTCCCCATTGTGGGACAAATCCTGTATTGTCCTGCAACTGGCTCAAGTGCTCAGAATGTTCCTATCTTCACCTACCCCGTATCTCCACCCACACCTGTGTAGTAATGTGAACAAATAAGATCCAGAGTGATGCATGTTGGGTTCTTATACATCACGCAACTTTTCAAAAAACATTTAGTATGTAAAAAAAAAAAATCTGTTGCTTGTTTGAGTGAAAAGTCTCTGTAGAGTTCAGCAGTTCAGCAGATTTGAACAGGAAGTCAATGAACCTGTTTCTATTACTAAGCCATTTTGGATACATTTGGCTATGAACAAAATACAAAACAACAATCTACTTTTGTTATAGTTTAAGTACTTCAGGAATATGTCTCTTTTAAAGTCATAATTTATGAAACGTTTTCAAACCAGAGACAAAATCGAAGATTTTTTCATTTCCAATGCATAATACTTTTACTTCAATTTAGTTAAAAATGCCATAATCATTTTTGTCTGGCTTCTCTGACTGCAAAAGAAAAACCCTTTGTTCGATCCTAATGGTCAAAGCAGAATATGACACATCCATCAGAGAAAACCAAGGACAACTGTTATGGTGAATTTGTCATGTTCATTTTTAAACAAATTTACCAGGGATAAAATAACATTCTGAGCGTGTGCAACAATATGCCTATTTGGACAGCGAGTGGGCGTTTTGTCCTTCAGCCCACAGAGTAGCTCCACTTTAACCACCCACTAAAGAGGAAAACAAAAAGCACAAAAAACAACAGCATCATGTAGTAACGACACAGGACAGCATCCCGGGAGAGGTGCGTGATGGGAATTAAGGGGCACAAGGAGATAGAGGGTGGGCGGAGGTGAGTGTGTGTGGGAAGATCCATGCTGCATAACAAGCTTTCAGGGTGTTTGCTGTCTCCTCGCTTTCATCTCCAGCCCTGGTCCTCGTCTAATCCGAAACCTCCACTTCATTTCCTCTGCACGACTCATTTAACCGGGCTGTTTTATCTCATTGAGCGTGATCGTGAATGGAAGTAAATATTGTGCACTTCGGCTGGGGATCCTTCTGGAACGGCTCTCAGTGGATGTGTACCATGGCCAGACAGTACTCGGCCTGCCCAGGAAGTTACAAATATGGGCAGGGAGGGAGTCATGTGATCACAGCTGCGACTGACAGCAGAGACGGGAACATCGATTCTTCCTTTTTGGGAAAATATGATGTCAGACTCTTTTGCGTCCCTCTCACTGATCTTGGCATTGTACTTGCTAGAAAACTGCAGAAAGGGACACAGTATAGAGTCACAAGGAAATACTGATATAGATTAGTCGTAACAAAATCATTGGAATGAGATGAGCAACAAAAAGGGGATAAATAGACAAGGTGTTAGTCATAGTGTTAGTTGTAGCAAACAGGGTAAAAATAGATTTACGTGTGAACATGGGGGTGGGTAATATATGATGCTGATGATAATGATGTTGATGGTGATGATATCAGTCGTAAATGTCATGTGTATGGATGCTCAAGCCAACATTTTGGTCAGAAAATTTCATATGTTCAAAAAAGGGTTACAATACAGTAGTTTATATCAGTAGCGTGCAGTGACTTTTATGCATGGGCAAGCAGACCTCGGGGTGTTCATCAATATGTAGTGGATAATAGAAAAGTAAAAAAAAAAAAAAAAGAAGAAGAAATCTACTATGAACCCAGGTCGCCCACGTGAGGGGCAAACACCTGTCCTACTGAGCTAAAATAAGATATGAAATAAGCCTACTTCACCGACCAATTCATTACGCAAATTAGCCTTCTATGTTATTTCTAACTGACATCTAATATTTGGAAACGTGAAGAAAGCCTTAACTAAAAACAAAGACCTATCCATCTTTGTTTTTAATTCTAGCTTTTAAGTCCCTTTTTTGAAACTTGGCACTGCTGTTGCTTGGCTTCTCCTCGCACATGCTCAGTTCGGGCAAAACATCCATGATTTCCCTCACGGGTTTATTCAGTGTGGTTTAAGCACAGACCCATGGGTTTGAGGCTGTGTGGTGCTCAGAGCGCATGCGCAGACCTTTAAAAGAAGCTGCTTTGTGCTCTGGTTCTAAAAGCTCATGTTATAGAGAGCATGAACGGGCTTCTGAACACGGCCACAGACTGAGCCACTGCGGAAGATGCAGAATATTGCTTCCCACGCAGTAATGCCCAGCAGCAATTTTAGATTTGATTGCCCTTGATTGCCCGCACGCCACTGGTTTATATGTGTTCAGAATGCCCAAATCCAGCGGTGCCAGTCTCCTGTTCAGGCTCGAGTCAAACATTTTCAGACACTTACAGTATGATACAATGCTAATAATTGGTGGCTTCATAATCTTACTCGTATGGTAACAATGGCACAGGACAGCAGGACATTCAGCAAACATCTTAAAGGAGACAACAGTGTTTCTTCATCATCATTAGTTTACTCAGAGTTGTATTTTGATTTATTCCTGCATGTTTAAGTAATCCTGCATTGTCATACCCCCTAACCCCACCCACATCCCTGTATTGAGTTGAGATGAGTTGGAAAAAAATAAAAATATAAGACTCCAGGTGATACATGTACAGTTCTGATCTATTATGTTATAGTTCGATCATGAAAAAGCACAATATCTCATAATATCTCACAATATGAAGAAACTGGTATTTTTGTGTTGTTCTATTATCTATTGTCTAACTTTTTTTTTCTTTTTTACCGTTATTGTGGTAACAAAATTAGTATTGAGCCTAATCCTTAGTATTGAAATCAAGTTTGAAATGTTAGAATCATGACTTATCGTGACAAGACTTAAGGAGAGGAAGTCACCAAGAGAAAAGTAACATGGTGCTCCTTTAACTTTCCACTTTAAGAACAGTATCAAACATGACATTCCACCAAACCCCCCATGAGTAAGGCATACCTGTTTGTTCATTATTACTTCCTACTAAGCAGCAGCTTCTGACTTATTGCAAGAAAAACAGGGAAAATTAGAAAACGGCATGTAATTGTGAGAAGAGGAACCCAGCGGTGAGTCATCAGGCGTCGCTCATCGGCGGCTGCTCTGTTTGAGATTGGAAGGTGAGGGGCGGGGGTGAGGGGCGGTGGTGAGGGATGTGGGCGGAAGGAGGGAGGGATGCGTGGGAGGAAAAGAGAAGGAGAAGAGAGGGAAGAAAGATGAAGAAAAAAGGCGGGGGTTTCCCTTCAGAAATCTCCTCTGGGGCAGAACTGGAGGGAGGGGTCTGCGGAGGTGAGCTCATTTGTATGGGAGCTGTAGTATGTGAGAAGGTGTAGGAGGAGGACGTGAACAACCATAACAGGCCATTCCAGACCAATGTTAAAGCTAATTATGTTTCCATCACAACCCAGTCCACTTCTCACAGAAATGCACAATCTCAAAAGCTCCTCTGTCTTTGCACAGCCTTTTCATTTTTACCAACTTCCAAACAGTTTGGAATTGTCTGTAGACCTGAATAGTTTCACTCTAAACTTTAAACAAAGCACTACAGATTATTTTTGACGTCGCAATGGCTGGACTATTATAATAATAATAATTTACATTCATAAAATGGAAGAAAATCACATTTAGAATTAATTTGAAAATTAATTTAATGATTTAATAATTCGACAGACTTAGATGTTTACGTTCGACAATATGTGCAATAGTTTTAATATTAGTATGAAATATTGTTTATATTATTATGAAATATTTTTAATGTTAGTATGAACTAATTTGGTAATGTTAGAAAGCCATCAAATATATAGCGAGGTAGCAGTTGTTAAATCTGGTGCAGATAATCTTTTATTTTGTAAGATGAATTAACAAATAAAGCCTAAATTAAATTAAACCCCACTATCAATCATTAAGGCACATATACACTTTCAATAATAACATTTACTTATCTTCCAACTGAGTTCAAAATGTTCACTTGTTGCATGTGTATCAAGAATATTCTCTTATTTATTTCTATGTCAGTGGTCGTAATGTTAGGGCTGGTGTGTATGATCCTTTAACAACATGTTACTATCATTTACTATAATACACACAATGTTCATCAGTCACTGCCGAAAGGTAAAAAAACAAATGAAAATAAAAGAGAACAGTGCCATGTTGCTATAAATGTTGCCATGTGCTTTCAATGTGTCTCATAAACGATCAGTGCAACAGCTGTTTTCTCTCATAACTTGAAAAGACAATCTGTTCTTTGTTCCATGTCTGCAGAATGTAAATAAGTATGCAGTGTGTATTAAAAATGCATGGCGCTCACTCTGTAATCTATATAGGTCAGACATTTGAGACGCAGCAGCATGAGGAGGGGATTCTGCAGGTTTTCTCTTCTCTGCGAGCAGGTGACGTAGATGGACTCACAAAAGGAAACCCCAATACCAGGCCTGGATTGGCTGCTGATGCATGAGCCTGTGTCAGAGATTGGCTGAGCTGGTGTAATGACGAAAAAGGGTGTAAAGCACAGAAATAGACGCAGGCCATTAAAGGTATTTTCTCGACTCAAATCACTTGTTTAGCCCAGTGGTTCTCAACCTAGGGGTTGGGACCCCCATGTGTTTGGGGGTTGTGAACGCCAACAGCTGTTCATATGTGGGTTGTGACTGAAAAGGAGGAGAAACACTGGTTTAACCAGTATTCTATCAGCATAACAACTGATTGGTATTAAATTAGTGAACAGTTATAACAGAAGCTAGCATTTGCTGAGCATCAGCTGAGTTTATGAAGTATTTGAACCATTTATTAATAGTGATAATGTATTTCCCTGAGGTCCAGCTGCTTTAGCTTTTAATGGGCATGAGGATATTTGACATACCTCAATAAACAATATTTCCAGCAGTGCGAATGAATGGTTACATGCTATATTACAAGTCTAATGAAGAAATGAGTGATCCTTGTTATGTTGTACCTTCAATAAAATGTTGATCGTTCTGTTTTCTTCTCCCTCTTTTCTTACGTAAACGGCAATTGACACCACTCCTACGTACTCAACACTGCTCTACCTTTTAGTCATCATCACACCTTTTGTAATGTCTCACAAATGTGATTCATCATTCTTTCTGTAACTGTACCCATTTGACAGACATACATTGGCTAGTTGCTATTTTCTAAAATGCAAGATGATGGTGAAATACATAGAAAAGTATTCTTCTAATTTCTCATAATGTTGAAAATATCAATCCTGTTTGATCCCAAATACATGTTTGCGGCGTATATATCTTTTCAAATGTGTGTTTCATTCTATTTCTGTAGCTCAAGCTCCTATCGCCACTGAAAACTCTCATCACCAACAAACAAAGCTTGTGTTACAATCAATAAAAGAGTAAAAGAACAGACAAGAAATCAATATTAGTCTCAACAGTAAAAGGAGAGGGAATGTTAAGTGCAATAAATTACCACACATACAAGGAATAAATAAATCCACTGGTTGTTTTACTTCCTTCATTTATTCACAGATTTGAAAACAATTGTAAAATGACACTTTTTTTAAAATCATTTTGATCCTTCTAGTCTGAACATTTACAAAAAGCAAATGTATGTTATTTCCCCCCTTTCTTTTGATAATGAAGCAATCTACTAACAAGCAAAGTGTAACCTCACAAAATCGGATCATTTACAGCTTTTAGAATGACTCCAAAAATACAAAATGTCTTTATAGTCCCACTAACTTCAGCATCTTTATAAGAAAATGCGCAAAAACAATGAAAAAACTCTGTAGTGGACATTTTGAACTAAAAGGGAAACCCTCATGCAAACCTATGCACAGCATCAATGCATTTGACAGGCTACTGGTAACAACACACATTACCACATGATTTGCTCTGTCTAAATATATTAATATAAACCCATTCAGCCTATTCATAATTCACGTTTGTACAAATTAAAATGATGTAGATGTCTTTCACCATTATTGAAATACTGTCTTTTACATAGTGTGACAGAAAACCTCAGTACAAATGAATGGATAATGGTCCGAAATGGCCTCCCTCTTAGCTCTTCGAGGAGAATCACTTTCATGTATCTCTCTAGTCATTGTGTTCCCTAATGAGAGCTGTAGTTGCTATGTCAGGGTCCACTCAGCCGCAAGAGGAGTCCCTTATGAGGACAGATCTAATGTCTGCAAACTGTGAATAGAGCAACCAGCCCTGAGGAAACCATTGACCGTTTCTGCTTTTTGGCACAATAAGAAAAAAAAGTCAGTATTAACTTGTAATGCCAGGAATGCAGGGAGGAAAAATGGATTTCTAAATAGCCAAGTCATTAGGGTAATTCCTTGACAATGCTCTGACAGTGTGCTGATGTGGCTAAAGCTGAACACTATAGCGGCTGTGCAGTAATTGGATGTAAAAAATGTGGCCTCAGCAACAACTTTGTCCGGTCATGTTTACAGACAGGAATGGAGCTCTTTCTTGTGATGTGAAAAAGATTACTGTGATATAGAAGATGAAGTCCATGCATGAGAAAACATGCCTCTTGAGAAGATTGAAAAACATCCATGTTCATGTAATAATAGTTTACCTTGAAAGCTGTAAACCAGCAGCGAAGGCGAGAAACTACAGGCAAAACCTTGTTTCTTTCTTTAATTTTTGTGTCAGTTTGTTCCCTCAATATAAATGTTTTCAACAGGAAACAACATCATGTCTAATCTGCATCGCAAGATTAAATCAATGTGCATCCATAGATTAATATGGGACATATATTATGCGACCGTTTTCTCAAATTGTATTTTTCTCCCATAAGGACATTTAATCTTGTACTTTCATGAATCGTTCGGACGGATTCGTAATATTTTCCTAACTAATGTGCTAGAGATTAAAACACAGGAAAAGTTTAAAATGTTTCCAATTCACCTGTAGTGTCTCACCTCAATTTTAAGAAACAAAGGGGTCATAAAATAGTCACACATGTACATGTTTACCTGGCTCTATACCATTCAGGCCAGTAAGAAATAAAGACATGTAAAATATATTAACAATCATTCAACAAAAAATAAATAACATTTTACATCACATACATTCAAAACTAACAAAAACACACGCAGCCATACGTTCAGAAGAATATCTTCTACTTTCAAATAAATTGGTTCTCATATATCCAATGTATCTATTGACTCAAAATAACTATGCTCAGAACCATCGCAATGGAAACTCCTTAAATAAATGGTAGATATACAAGAAGTGACAAGAAGGATAGTAACAAAAATATGATACTGGCAAAAAAAATTAAATATTTCTGTGCATTTACTAAGCTTTTACCTCACAAATGCTTGCTTATGTTAATACTTGTTTGTATCCATAAGTGAAGCTGTCTATTTCCTAATAGCACCAGATTTCACAGTGGATAAACACATTTACCTGCGGCACTTTTACTTTGAGAGCATGAACTGAGCTAAAACTTAAGACAATACAGGGACACAGAAAAAAATGTAAGTCAGAATTTAGGGTACACTATATGTATTAAAGATACATTACTTTTGCAGCAATTATCTGGTGGTTTAAGTCCAGCTTTAGTATACAGAGACATCTAAACAGAATGAGATTTCACAGGCGTGACTAGGAGCTCTTGAGCCCTGCTACACTGGGCTATGGTCAGGAGAGGCGTGTGTGGTTGTTACTGTTACACACTCTGCAGTTGCTGTGTCCTTGGTTCTTCGAAGGCCCATGTGCAGCCTTTCCTCCAGATGAGTGCTTAGTTTGTCTGTTAGCTCTGCTGTTATGGTTTGAGGGCCGTATCCAGTGGAGTCAGGGGCCCGGGAGGGGGAACGTTCATCTGGGGGCTCGGGTGGCACGGAGGACTGTTTGGTTTCTTCATGTTCAGGGAGGTCGAGTTCTGTGTGAGAGGGCTGAGGAGATGCAGAGGTGGCAGTAGCTTCCTGATCCTTTGATTCATCCTTGGTTGTGGTCGCGACAATATTTGGCATTTCAGGAGCGCTGGCTGTCCCCTCGCTGGTTTCCTCATCAGGCGCGCTGACAATCCGAGGCAGTGTGCTGTGGTAGCTCGTGTCTATGGGGTAGTTGACACTTTCGCCCCGTCTCAGAGGAGTTCTTTGTCTCTCAAAAGATGAATGAAAATGTCTGACACCAGGATCGCTCCACTGCTTGTGCCGTTGCCACTGCTTGCGTAGGTGAACTCTTGACTTGTGTTTTTTGAGTGGTGACTCTTGTAAATCAAACTGGGGATCATGGCGGAGGAATTCATTGAAGAGTGCATCTGTTTTTTCATCTATGCTGTAGTCTCGTCGATGCAGAACAAGAGGGTGGAATGGAGGCTGAGATGCTTCTCGAGGTATAAGCATTTGACCGTATGGCTCCCAGCTCAAAGAACTGGCACCTGTTTCTGTGGAAACTCCTCCTCTGGCGCCTAAAAGCTCGTCGCCAGGGTCCTCGTCAAAGAAATGAGACTCAAAGCTCTCTCCAATGGTGCCGGAGCGTCCTGCGCGGGTGAAATGGTGTCTCTTCTCATGAGCCGTTCTGTCCTTGGGGCTGCTGATGTCACTGCTGAACAGTCTGAACTCTTCAGGGCCACGACATGGAGCCTCTATTGAGGCGTAGCCACTGTCCATCTGCAGCAACTTACGGGTTGATGTTTCTCCATCACTGCCTCGCTCTGAATCAGTGCTCTCCTGTTTGTGTTTTCTTACTTCTTTCCTCTCTAATTTCTCCTCTGTGTACATAAAAAACTCTTTCTCCTCCTCACCCTCTGCTTCATCTCCTAAGTCCTGGGATGGGAAGCTGGGCAGCCCCCCTCTCTCAGCCTCAGTGCGCCCTCCCAGCGAGCACACACTGTCAGCATCACTGAAGATAGAGTTCCTGTCGTTGTTGCTGCTGTGGTCGGAGGCGGCGTAATGCTCCAGTGTAGCGCGTAGCGTCCAGATGTCTCTGTAAAGTGTCTGGGGGTCCTGGGAGTCAGCCATGTCCAAGGAGTGAGGAGTTTCCCTCTTCCCCAGGGACAGTGCTTCATCTGGGGGATCAGGAGATAGGCCAATCACCCCGGGACCTTTATGGCTGGTGCTTGGTTCCACCATGACTTCCACCTCTACCCTGTAGTATGCACAAATGTATGGACAAAATCAAATGAGACAAAATCAGAAGTGAAAAAACAAACTAGTGTCTCCTGAAGCTGTCGTGACTGGTCACCGCACAATGGTTAATGACTAGCAATGGCAGCTGTTGCATGTTATTCAACTCTTGTGATGTCAATGAAAAAGGCAGTCTAGGGACACAAGAATTAACATAACAAGCACCATAAATTGTTATTGGAGATGGGCTTTCAAGGAGGTACTTGTGTTGTCTTGAATCACAGCTAACAGGAAATTACTTTAATTTATACAAACAAGTGCAAATATACAGGAAACACAGATTTGATCTAATCTAAAATCCAGTTCTAAAAAATAACTACTTATGTAAAGCACAGAGACAGCCCATTAAAATTAAAACCACTCCTTTATCAGCTCTGGTCAAAGGTGACATGACTTTCTATTTCTGGTGTAATTATGGAACCAAATTCTCAATCCTAGGAATAGACACTCTCAAATCTTAACAGCATCTTCTAATACCCCTCATCCATGCAATGTATATGGCGAGAGCTGAAATTGGACATGTTAGGATAATTACATGTTAAAACATTTACTCAGAAAGATAAAGCAAAGTGGGTTTTAAAGCTGTAGGGCTGACCACAGTGTTTTCTTTAGCTCAGTATCTACAGTATGTGTATGGGAGCAAGGCAGCAAAGCAGTGGACAGGATGAATGGCAAGGAAATTAAAGATACCTGCCGAGGGACGGGGGTGGAGTGGAGGGAGGGGAGAGGAGACGGGTGCTGGCTTGGCTCGGCCTGTAGGGGGCGTCCCGGGTGCGGGCGATGTATTGGATAAGGTCTATGTGGTGTGTATCATTGTCATCTTGGTCCATACTCTCGCTGGCTGCTCTCTGGCGCTGGAACGGCCTCCTCTTTGGAGATCCTACGGGGATAAAAGGAAGAGATGACAACACGAAGGATGACCAAAATAAAATTCAAAAGAACTCTTCATCATCTGAGGGTATTTAGTGGGATTTTCTTTGCTTTTGTGCATGGACGAGACAGCAGGAGGGAATCTCTCGGGGGTTTAAATGACTTGGACCGTTAAAAATATGCGTCACGGAGCCATCTGTTGTATGTGAGAGTGTGAACGGTACAGCATATCCGCCGCTGAGCCACCTCACAGTTGGGTACTTCAGCCTCATGCGTAACAAGAAGAGTCTGTTTACCATCATGAAAGCCCCAACATCAAAACAAACATTTCACGTTTCACTTGGAGATTAGATCAACTTTATGTGCAAATAACACAAGAACACATTTTAAAATATTACAGAATAATCTACCTCTTGTGTCCAGACTGGAGGCTCTCTGGCTGCTGTCCAGCTTCCACTTTTTAATCTTCAAGTATGGACTGGCTCCCTCCAGACTGGCATGGCGCCTCAGTTTTGTGAAGAAGTGCAGCATGGGCCCCTGGGTCCCTGCTCCGCTGATAACAGGAGGGGTGCTGGTCCCCCCATGAGGTCCTTCACCGACACTGACACTGCTGCCCCGGGCCCCTGCTGTCATCATCTCAATCTGACAGAGGAGATAACTGTGTTGAGAAACACTGGCCAATGATGTGTGTAATCTGCACTGACGGGGAGGTAAGGGCTGGAGCCTCCTCAGGCAACATGACCCTCCCATGCTTGAGTCCTAGGCTCCTAGAAGACTCGAACATGGAGGTTTATTTAATATAAAAAGTATTTAACTAAATCTCAACAAAGAAAATGTTTGTTTTAATATTAATATATTGTTTTAACAGTATATTTGATGTTCCCTAAACTATATAGTGCTAATATATGATGAAAACACAAGCTACTGTGACTTACAGAGCTCAGGTTTTTGTCCTTGAGGCTCAGTGCCATGGTCTTCTGGTTGAAGTTGGAGTCCACCACAGAGTTAAGATGTGGCACTGCATGTCCAGGCAGTGCACTACTGGGACTCAGACTGGTCAGTGCTGTCTGAGGCAAGGGACACAGCATCGGCTGTAGGAAGAAAACACTGTTAGGGTTTCATTGCTGAATTTTTCATTTTTTATGTTGACAAAATCATTGCTATTTGATTAAGCTCAACAACAACACATAATGTATATATACTGTAATCTTATTATTTACTAAGTACCGGTATGTTTTCTCTTTCATTTCTTAGGCCACAATCCCTTGATCTAATATAAAATCTGGCCTATGCAGTGAGAACAGTAATGCCCCGTAAAGGATGCTCTAATTGGTCCACGTCAGGTCTAATGATGTATCGGACCCAGCAGCGGGTCGGGGCTGTCACCTGGAAAATGGAGAGTGCAGATTTGGCAGGTGGGCACGTTGTCATGGTGATGGTGTTTTCAGCAGAGTCGCACTCGTGGATAGTGACAATCTTCAGAGCCGGAGCCGGGATGTTGAGGTTTGTGAGCCGCGCATTCTTCAAGTGATGGAAGTCGCCCTCTGTCAGAGTGTACCTGTGGCACACAACATTAGCACTGGTTAAAGAGTAACTCAACCTTCAGCTAATGTGTAACGCTCCACACAACCAAAGCCTCAACAAGTTAGAAAAGCCTGCATGAACTAGAATGTGTGGATTTGATAGCAGAACATATCAAATCATGTTTTCAATGCCAAAAGGACAAAGAACAACACATTAAAATATCAGTATAATAGGAGTATAAAGGCTTTACAGAGACTACATTGGCCAAGATTGCACGACACATGTTGCGTTGTGAGATTGCTTTCATTAATAATCAGGACAAATATATGTACTCCATAGCATAATGTTTACAATGCCAACCTATTATTTAGGATTGTAAACCTTTGCACAAAAGGCAAACACATGTAGACACTAGAACCACCACAGCTAAAGTGGATTATGCATTTAGCCTGCTGAGGAATTCTTACAGTAACATTTGAATATGAGGTGAGGCCCATGCTGCTTTAAAAGAAAAATAGGACAGTGAAGTGTTTGTGTTAGTCAGAATTTAAAGAGTGAAGTAAGTAAGACACATATACCTGCGTCCCTTTTCCTGAGCTTTCTTGCTGTGGTCAAACAGCGCAGCTTCATTGAAGGACACGCGGCGGCCGGTGGTCCCCGTGGACAGGAAACGCTCGGTCTCCTGATCATGAGAACTGGCCATGGACAGGCAGTCTGACTCATCCACCCTAATGGTGATTTCTACAGACAGACCAGGGAGGGAGACGTGAATTCAATTGGAACAGCAATTTAGTTGTATTTACAGTAAACATAGCATTCAGATTACACGTTGCTTCCTGTTCAGTGTGATCTGCGTCACACAAACATAACCTGTCAGTATAAGTGTTTGGCAAACTGTCAGTCCAAATGGAGTCCAAAACGTATACGTAAGGTCACAAAATGGAGTGGTGTGTGGTGCCAAATTGATGGAGCCTTTGAGTGCATCCCATTTTATTGGCCACAGAGTGCTTTCACAGCTTCCAAAAATCTCAAAATGCATTCTGGGAAGTACAGCACTACTTTAGGTAAATGAATCGGGTTCACAAACTTGAATGGATTGTGCATTTCTGCTGACTAGATCAAACATGTATCTGGGCTTCAATTATGGCTCTCATCGCTGTATCACTTTTCTTGTGATGTTGCTCACCCATTGGCTCCTCCCTCCTCTCTTACCATGGGTGGGGTGCGACTCCTCCATGTAGGTGGTGGTGGTTTTCTCCGGGTCCTCGCTGGCCCTGAGGCACACAGGGACATTTAGATCAATGGCCTGACATGTATGACTCCTAATGTTTGTCTTTCATCTGACTGGTGATCATGAGCTGCGCCACTATTTGACTTTTGCAATGAGCAGCTTATTTACCTGGCCTTTAGCGAAACAAAGAGGTCAAAAACAGTAGAACCAGCCAACTACAAGGGCCACAAGACTGGCCGCTGAAGGGTCTAAATCATTGCCAGGAGCTTGATGACCTTGAGAGCTAAAGAGAATATTTAAATGATAGCAAACTATTAACACATGTCTTATTTGCGGTGCCGTTTAAACCTTTAGATGAAGAGTACATTATGCATAACTGCCTCTCACACAATTTAATTAATTGATTTCCTTTCCGCGTGAAAAAACAATAAAGAGAAAGTAATAAAGTAGGTGATCCTAATGTATATAGATTATAATAGATAATAGAGTATTATAACAGTATTTTCAGGTAGATGAGACTGAGTGCAAGCAACAAAATAAGTTGCAAAACTGACAAAAAAACAGGTCTACCAGTTATCGGAAAGGTAACTTGCTTCTACTAATCCACATAAATAAATCAAACATTTGTCAGATTTAGTGAACACTGACTATTGAAGGCATATTATTACATCCACTTGGCACCACAATCCTATAAGTGCATGTGTTGCTAGGAGAGAGTCGTGCGATGGTTCTTGCCTTTCATTTCCTCTGTGTTTCCCGGTTCCCTGCGCGCTCTGGACGTGTCTGGGTTTGTGCACACAGAGCTGGGCTGAGATGCTAGATTAATCACTCCCGATGGCTGCTATAAAATCTCATTAGACTCATCATTTGTACTGGTCTGCCCCACTCTCTGCTGCTCCGCCATAACCCGCCTCGCATCCCCGCAGCCTCACAGCCCAGTCTCGCTGTTTATCTACATCTAGCGGCTGTATATCACGACTATATGTGGTTATTTGTGCTGCTGGAAAGTGGGACAGGCCGCCTCCAGTGTTTGCTCAATGAAGGAAGATAAATCACAAATGAATGAGCAGGAATATTGAATGCGTCTCCACCTGTGTTTTCCTAACAGCCCCACAGGGAACATGGCAATCAAACGCCATCTTGTTTTTACATGTCGCTGTAGTTGCCTTTATCATTACATAATAGTAACAATGCAGTTCTCTATTATTGTTGAGGGGGCTTATTTGATGCATCACTGTCAGCTAATTGAAAAGAGGTTCGATGGGCGATAAAGTACAACAGTCCAGTGTCATTATAAGATTTCCACTTGGAAATACAGGGGTATCATTCCATTTGAAGATGTGCTATGTAACTTTTCTGGTGGATGGTCTAATACCTGCCGGTCTCCATGGAGATGTTACCAGAACAATTGGATAGAGCACCTTTCAATTTATGTAGCTTAGATGTTAGTCATGCACTGAACTAGAATGTGTTTGAATACAGTTCAGCGCCTAGTTGCCTTACCCAGCACAACATTTGTGTCCATGATAGCAGCGGCGGCAGAAGACGAGGACGACGGAAGTGACGGTGAGAGTTCCTACCAGAAAGATGAACAGAATAACCAGGAGGAGCACATAGCCGTTTCTCTGCTCCTCCGCCTCGACTGCAATCTGGAGAGAGAACAATTAAAGAGAATGTAGAGCATCTCCTTATCACAATGCCCTCTGAAAGCCCCTGCTGACAGGCTGACTCCGAATCACCTTCAATATCTCTTTTAATAAGTCTATATTTTGGACTGAAAATGAATCCATATACCACAATGCCCAGCCTTCTGAGATCACCCTCATCAACACCTTTCTCTCTTGAATGTATTCAATAGCATGTTATATTGCTCAAAAATACAATAAAACGGTTCGTTCTTATTGTGAGCTGTGTCACCTCTCCACAGATCTTACATGTAACTTGGCCAGGTGGCATCAACAGCTTGTCTCCGTGGAAATAGATAAGATACTGCGGAACTTTCAGACAAAGTTATAGCATCTCTATGGAGACAAGCAGGAGGTATGTCCTCCAACAGAAAAGATGGAAGGGCAATTTTAAAGATGCATTTTCTTTACCTCGTTCTTCCTATGATTGATGAATTCTTGGCTCTACCTTATTCATTTATTACCTTATCTCATTACAAATAGAAGGCTCTTTCCATACGGCAAGAGGCCCATGTTATGATAATCAAGGTAGACTGTCAGAAATGTTAATGAACCTTCCGGTCTGACGTCAGCTTGTAATTTCGCTGCGCGGGGAAATGAAACATGAGATTAGAACCCGGATTTAATTATTGGAAGTCCAGGTCAGGATGTTCCCTATTAGCCAGTGAATCAGTCAGAGAAGCACGCGGGGTAAGCGTGGGTCTGGCAGCCATGTAAACATACAAACAGATACAGGAAGTGGAGAAAAGACTCACAGTGGAGTTTTCTGGTAGGATGTTCCAGACAGTAGACTCATTGCTCATGGTCCAGGCCAACTAGTGAGTCGCCCTGGGAGACCAAAACATTCAAAGCAGTCATTAGTCATTAGTGAAGATAAGAAAGACATTCAAATAAGGTATGTGCTGTTTTCTACCTCTTGCTCATAAGGCATTCTCCTTTTTTCACTTCCCAACTTTCTGACACATTTAGTGTTTTAATGACTTTTTGTTCTGCCAAAACCCATGTATTACACCAGGGTCAGAAGTACACTGCCCCCTGTACTTGTAATCTAAATAACTTCCCATTTTGTTCACCACGACAGCTACAGTGATGTTTGTAGAAGAAGTATTTTACATCAGGTGATCTCCAACCCAAAAAATGAATGAATAAAGACAATAAAAACAAACTTGAAGCAGAGATGCCAACTGAATCATTAAAATATTTCATTCTTGTTGTCATTTCATTCCCTTTCTTTACATGCTTATCCGTCACACCAACTAACGTCCCTGGGTTTGTGACTAATCCATACATTTGTCTTAAATTTGGCATTTACGGCTCCTTACATTTTTAAATACTTTTGCCATTCATCCAGGCTTTGGACTGGCACAAGGAGAACATTCATGACTGCACGTGATTGGACTTCTAATTGGATTTCATGCAAGAGCCAACATGGTGGTGGGGTCTTACTGATAACCAAATATGACCAAATAAACAACAATTTCATCCAACGAGAAATCTCAAAACGTTGCGCGTCAGAATCAGAATCAGAATCAGTCAAACTGTCCGTCCAGTTCTCGTGCACCACATCCAACATCACCACCTCCACCACCGAAGATGCAAATGTTATCCTCTCTGCCTGTGGGTCATCCTTATCTCCACATCAAGGCGAAGAGTCTATCTTTCAGCAGGTAGCAGCCACCCACACAAATGCAGTAAAACTTGGGAGAGAGAAGAGAGGGAAACAGGCAGCCGCTCTCACAACTCACTTCCACAAGTGCTGCTATGCGTTTGCTCGTGCAGATCATGGCCACTAATACCGTTACTTCTGCACCAAACGCCCACGCAGACACACGCACCTCTGGGTCCACGGCACGCAGCAGGGGAGCGACGTGGTGAAATGACTCCTTCCTGCTCTGCCACTCTCACCGTTTGGCACTCAACTTTAGCAACACGTTAGCTTTTGTCTGGGTCTATTCTAAATTCCCTGCACCTGGCATTCGCAACACGCTCAAAGCTTTGGACCAGAGATGCATTCCTTCCATGTAGCTCGCTCTGCCCTACATCCTGCTTTCCTCTTTGATCTTACCGTGATGATGGGCAGTTTGCATGCAGCAGTGGATGTCTGTATCAGGCTATAAGAGAGAGAGAGTGAGGGGAAAATACTCTACAACTCCCTTGCTGCATCCTCAGTCCTCTCAGCTGCCAACTGAGCCGGAGCAGCTACTGTCGGTCACACTTAGGGCTGGCCCACTGCCTTGGGGCATCGGGACAGCTCTGGTACATCTGAAACAGCATCACGTCAATCAGTGGGTTAATAAACGTTATTATCTCATCATCACAATAATGAAATGAGGGATGCACAAGCCTGTATTTAAAAAAAAAAAAAAAAAAAATCTCTCTTTCATCATCTGGCTATATGACGATATTGCTGAAAAGGGCACTTCACTTTTGCTGGTACGAGCCCATTTGTGGTGTTTATGGGCAGATGGAGACACACGGGAGTCCCAGCAGCAGCAGCAGAGACATGTCCCGGCCAGTTTAACGCGAATACATGTTTTCATCAACAATCACTTTGATGCTGGAGATGCTGCGCTGTGTTTGATGTTCATGGACACAAAACGCCTATTCACCGTTCAAAAGCTCTTATAGAAACAGCTCCTTGTGTGGATGGACGGGCTAAGAAAACACCGCGTATCAGGCTCTTTTCTGCAGGAGAGAAATGAGCATCGACCCGCGCGCCTGTTAGAGCCACAGTGATTCCATGGAGCGCCCAAGAAGACTTTGCACAATAAAACAAGCAGGGTGTTTAAATCCGGTGAAAAATATGATTACAAATGTGGACATGGATGACATTTTTTTCCTTTTTCTGATTTCAAGAGCCCGCTATACTCCGACAGAGAAAAGGTAGAGCCCATGCACGAGCGGAGATGGCTGCAACAACACAACGGACCCACTCACCTCCTCAGTTGCCGTCCCGGGCCATGAATCGTAAACAACCGCGCGCTCTCTGGGAACACTTTAATGTGGATTTTAAGCCTAAAAGTATTTATGAATGAATCCCCACTGTTTAAGACCCTCCCACCGCCCCAGTCAGAGACGCGCCACGTGACGCAAGAGTGAGGTAAAGGATAAAGGCAAGTGACTTGAGGCTCCCCACGTTTGTGTGTGTATGTGTGTGTGTGTGTGTGTGTGTGTGTGTGCGTGTGCGTGTGTGTGTGTGCGCGCGTGCGTGTGTGCGTGCGCGTGTGCGCGTGCGTGTGTGTGTGTGCGTGTGTGTGTGTGTGTGTATGACAGTCTCTGTGTGTGTGAGTCTGTGTGAGTGTGTCTCTGTGGGTATGTGTGTGTGTGCGTGCGTGCGTCTCTCTGTGTGTGTGCGTGTGTGTGTGCGCGTGCGTGCGTGTGTGTGTCTCTCTCTGTGTGTGTGCGTGTGTGCGCGTGGGCGGGTGGGTGTGTTAATGTGATTGATAAAAGAATGTGTTTTTAATAATTTAATAATAATAGTTGTGCTGGTATTCAGCCCCTAAGGCTATTTTAGGCTAAAGTGTTTCAGACAAAGTGTCACACGCGAGTTAGCCTGGCTGCTTGAATGTAAGATGTGTTCAGAACTCTTATATATCATACCAGACCATTTGTTTCAAGAAAAGATGCCTCACTATCGTGTCTACGGAGCATACCAGTGTTGTGACGCCATCTATTGGTAGCTTTTACACTTGCGGTCTTATTTTCTTAGTTTTATTATTCTTAACTTGTCCATGTTTTTATTCTATTTTCAGTTTCCAAAACATATAATTTAAGTATGTTTGTTGTATTATTATTATTATTATTATTATTATTATTATTATTATTACTACTATTGTTATTTAGTAGAAAAAGCTTCAGTTGTAGTCATCTGGACTCAGTTTGAAAAAAATGACGTTTCAACTCTCATCCAAGAGTCATTGTCAATAAAAGAATTTAGATCGAGAACTCCGATATTAATACTGTTCTGTGGTAAGACCCGCCCATTGGGAGGCGCCTTCCTGAAGTAGAAAGAGTTGTTTGTTTCAACAGAAACTCCCCCCTTGTATCTACCGAGCTAGCCTATTCAGAATCTTAATGGGCTATTAGAATCCTCTTTGTCTTTGTGAGACCCTGGCTCAACCACCCTGAGTACCTGATTAGCATCTAAATGTCCTGGTCCTGGTCCTCTACCTTTCCAGGGGTTCAGTATCCCATTATAAATAACAGGAAGATTAAATCTGAGCCCTCCATTTCTGTTTAAAGAAGGTCTTTCTTTTTTAACAAAAATAGCTTCCTTGACTCCTCTTTCAAACCATCTTTTCTCCCTGCTTAAAACCTTCACCTCACCGTCTTCAAACGAGTGATTAGAGGCTTCAAGATGGAGATGCACGGCATAGAAACACCCTTCCTTCTCTGTGTTTCTATCCCCTATGTGTCTGGCCTGTCGGAAAAACTGCAGAGAATTTTTAGACAACACGAAGTCCCTGTTTATTTTAAACCAGGAAACACTTTAAGACAAAAACTGGTTCATCCTAAGGACAAGTTGCCGACTCAAAAACAGAGCAATGTAGTTTATTCGATCCAATGCAGTGAAGAAAGCTGTAAAGAACGGTACATAGGTGAGACAAAACAGCCTCTACACAAGAGGCTTTATCAGCACAGAAGAAATACAAGTTCAGGACCTCAGAGTGCCGTGCATCTCCACCTTGAAGCCTCTAATCACTCGTTTGAAGACGGTGAGGTGAAGGTTTTAAGCAGGGAGAAAAGATGGTTTGAAAGAGGAGTCAAGGAAGCTTTTTGTTAAAAAAGAAAGACCTTCTTTAAACAGAAATGGAGGGCTCAGATTTAATCTTCCTGTTATTTATAATGGGATACTGAACCCCTGGAAAGGTAGAGGACCAGGACCAGGACATTTAGATGCTAATCAGGTACTCAGGGTGGTTGAGCCAGAGTCTCACAAAGACAAAGAGGATTCTAATAGCCCATTAAGATTCTGAATAGGCTAGCTCGGTAGATACAAGGGGGGAGTTTCTGTTGAAACAAACAACTCTTTCTACTTCAGGAAGGTTCCTCCCAATGGGCGGGTCTTACCACAGAACAGTATTAATATCGGAGTTCTCGATCTAAATTCTTTTATTGACAATGACTCTTGGATGAGAGTCGAAACGTCTATTTTTTTCAAACTGAGTCCAGATGACTACAACTGAAGCTTTTTCTACTATGGAACACGCCTGGACGAATGAGGGATTACACCGACATACTATTGTTATTATTATTATTATTAATCATATCGAAAGTAAGTTGAAATATATTTTCAGGTTAAGAATAGAACACCTCCAAATCTCCGTGTATAAACGAGCAAAATCCATATTGATTCTAATATATTTTTATAAACGACTGATTCATTCTATATCGATGAAGGACCACATTTCCCAGGATACTTTGCGGTGCCGAAAAGCTTTATGGGCCGAGTACCAACGTCCTTGTCCACTGCTGCCTTCACTCAAGGGGAGTTCTTCCATTCACCGAACCGACACAAAACACAGTAAAATGCTGGCAGCCCGTTTCCTCCGCCGCGCTCTCCCGGTGCTGAGGCAGGCCCGGTCCTACGCCGAGGCCGTGTCCGGTGCTCCGCAGATGTCCTTCACGTTCGCCTCTCCGACGAAGGTACGAGCTTCATGGACGAGCTAATGGGCTAGCACCAAGCTAGCACAGCGCATATGTCCGTGGCACGGATACTTTAACAGTTTGTCTGAGATCTGAAAGGAAATGTGCATATCTTTTGTTAAGCACCGTTTACTGGAATAGGAAGTGCTATTGATGCCACACTGTCCATAATCATTTGATGTGAGGGTCAAAAGAGAGCCTGCATTACCACTTAGCGTTAGCTGTTAGCTGCAGTATCTGTCATTCAATGCCTTTGAACAACAGGTTCAGATTGTACTTTTGGATGCACATGCACCGTGGAACACACATGTTCACATCCATCATGCAAGGGCATTATAACTGGATTGTTTGTTGTTTAATTAAACTAAAACGTCTAGAAGCACATGTATTATTTTGTGTAGGTCATTGTAGAACTCCAGTGTTTTTAACCTGTGCTGGAGCAGAAAGTGGCATATTTGTGTTCTGATTATGGTTAATAACACTATTTACCGGGCCTATCCACGTGAAACAAAAACTGACATCCTTTAATGAAATTCATCATGTCTTATATACTTCAATGACATTTCTGAATATCAATATACTAAAGTTAACTTATTGTTTCACATAAGTTCAGAAAGTGGAGCCATAGACGGTCTAATCTAAAAGTGTAATTTTAGTCAATTGAAATCAATTTAATCCATGAGATTAAATATGACAAATTTGTAGATATTGTATCATGTCATCAAATCTAGAACGTGAACTTGACATGTCAAGATGCAAACATGTTTGGGTTGTTTGTCTACAACTATTTTATTCCCCCCTGATACTTTCATGTGTTTATTAATATATGCATTTTTCCAGGTGTTTTTCAATTCTGCCAGTGTGAAACAAGTTGATGTGCCCACCCTGACCGGTGCGTTTGGAATTCTCCCTGCCCACGTCCCAACTCTGCAGGTGCTCAGGCCTGGTGTTGTCACAGTCTTCAATGACGATGGATCCGCTGCAAAATACTTTGGTAAACATGAAATTAAGCACTGCACTGATCTCTGAATCGAAAAAAATGACCCTGTCCCTGAACCCAGAGTACGACCTCTGTCCTGTTTGCAGTGAGCAGTGGGTCCGTGACAGTCAACGCAGACTCCTCAGTACAACTTCTTGCTGAAGAGGCATTTCCCCTCGACCAGTTGGATGCTGCAGTGAGTAAATGCCCCTTTAATATTATCCAAAGAATAGATTTTTATCAAATACATGCCTTAATCATTAGATGTATTATTTCATTTTCTACCGCTTGTTCCCATTAGGGGTCGCGGTGATTGGAGCCTATCCCAGTGAAGCTGGGCCTTGGGCAATTAGATTTGCATTTATTTATTTCAAAGGGACAATGCATATTAATGAACATACAAAGTAAATACGCCATAATTGGCCTTTTGGCTACACTGCATCTGTCTTCCCTGGCAGGTCAGGACAGAAACTGCATATAACGAGTAACACGTACACATTCAATTCAAATGATATTTAAGTTAAACACTTCAGAATTAAAATTATGTAGGATATTTTTATGCAGCTCTCATAATTTAAATTTAATTGGTCAGATTTTTTGAAAATTCATTTTTTTGACAACCAAGCAATGTTGATCCTGGTAGTGTCCAGTTTTTCCAGTACAGCGCACACCATTAGATTTACTGAAGTCAAATAGCTAAAAATGCTAAATTTGACGTTGCAGTGATTATAATACTACGGTAGTTGACAATACTCATTGGATTAAAGGCGCAATGGACGATTTTTCGCCGATTTGAGAACTGAAGCGGAAGTGCGCATGCGCACTCCCCCGTGCGGACCTGCACAACAGCATTGCGGCTAGAAGTGCGTTTGTTTATTAGCGCGACGGATCGCATCTCTCCAGCCAGCTCGAACTGTCTTTCTCTGTCTTAATTTTGTCCCGTACACTGAGGGAACTATATTATGATAGATCCATGCGCTTGGCCACGGGGAAACATGTTGCTCTCCTGGGGACGAGCCACACGAGGCTGCAGGTGAGCAGTAGGTGCGTTCTATGATTGCTACGTGGCAGGACTAATCGGCAGTCCACGCCACAAGGAAATGAGACTCGGATTTGGGCCAAAAATCGTCCATTACGCCTTTAATGATTTATATGTAACGATGAAAGCAGCCTCTAAATGTCACATGCTTAGTGTAATTGTGAGATGCTAATAATACACATTTACCAAAGGGGATTTGAAGACATTTTGTTGGTTTATTTAACACTTTCCCAGTGGATGATGATCCTCTCATCAATACTGCCCTTGATCTCAGAGGCCATATTTAAATGTCATCCCTATTAATGCAGCCCTGTGCTGTGTGCACAAGCCGTGGAGGGCTGTGTCGTGACCTTGACTAGTGCCAGTGTCACTGTCAAGTTGACTACCAGCTAAATGAGTTATTTTTCTCATGTTGTGTTTGAATCCACAGTGAAAATGTGCACAGTCCGTGCTGTTAATAAGGAAGGAAAGGTCAGTCACTGTTGAGTTATAGCAGATGTGTCAAATCCCCACTGGGAGACCTTTAACTTCCAGCTATGTTTGGCATTTCTCGTTTCTAATCGCTCCTGTGACAAATGGAGCTTTCGGAGGCGGGAGGATTTTCTCTGCTTGTCCTTCACCCCACATAGAGCCTTTTCTTGTCGCCTCACTGCTTTGAATACTGTGTTATCCCTCAACTGGGTGACTCAAGTTGAGTGTCAGCCCCCCAACACAAGACTCAAACTTTATACCACTTAAAACCATCATAGTTATGTTTATAAATTGTATGATTCACAAAACCCCCTTTTCCTCCTAGATGGCCAAAGCCAACCTAGAAAAGGCCCAAGCCGTGTTGATGGCCACGTCTGATGAAGCTGCAAGAGCAGAAGTTCAGATCAGTATAGATGCCAACGAAGCCATTGTGAAGGCCCTGGAGTAGAAGTGTGGTAAGTCTATGATTTAATGCCATTTCACATATGCAGAATGAATAAGATGTTTCTAAAAGTCCTTTCTGTTCACTTTAGGTTACTTCTGTTTCATTAATGGAAATCAATAATTCTTACATTTCCAGCTTCAGTTTGTCCACATTGTATTGTACAGTCAATAAAATAAATTTATTTGGATTTGCTGCTTATGGTGTTTTGTTCAGCTTTTCTTCTACAAAATGGGAGAAATCGATAAAATGGCAAGACAATTGATATATATTGTTGAAAAAGATGGGTTAGCTCTGTATGTAATTTGACCGCCTACCACTTGGAGGCAGTAGAGTTCAAGAAATGGAGATGGGTTTCTTTTAAAAATATCAGTGGGTCATGGCATTAATCATTGTGGACAAATACTTCTAAGTACTTCCTTTTGTGACAAAATACTATCTTTTTGTGGTTTTACTTGTCATTTTTCTGTGAAATGAAACTTACCTGTGGGTTAGAGTTCTGTGGAACTTGCCTTTTATGTAAATGACTCGTCTACCACTGCTCATCAGCCTCAAAGCCAGGAAAAGCAATATACTGACCATTTTGTGCAGCCGGGGCTTTCTACTTTTCATTACTCTCATGACCACACGCTTGGAGCATGAGTACAGGAGATGTCCTAAAGATTATTAACCACATCTTATTTCCGAAAACACTTAACTTTGATATTCGAAAAGTGGCACAAAACTGTTGACATTCATTAAAAGGGGAGTCTGTAATTGTCTTGATTAAAGGAAAGAACCATATCTCCTCTATAATTGGTAAATTGCATATCTACAAATTCTTTTGAAAGTCTATTCATTAAAGTGTGGTGTAGACAGACTTCTCTTTGGTCAAAATCCAAAAGAAACCTTCACATCTTTAGTTCCTTGTCTGTCTGTGTCTCTCTCTGCCTCGTTCGTCATTGCCGTCTTCCAGCTGTGCCACAAACACTCGTGTATGTTCTTTATGAGTCAGTCTGCCTCCGGGCGCTCAGCGTGAGTGATGGTACAGATCTATTATAGGGCTGTCTTCTTCACAGAATGTCAAGTCCATACCTGACCATAGCCTGAGTACCTTCAGTCTGATGCACCATAGTGTTTTATCATTCACAAGCATTTGATTAAACAATATCTATCATTTATTTGCTTCATCACTCATTGTGGATTTGTCATAATGCATGTGATATTTATTTGATTACCGTAATAGGCATTCCCCTGTCATTGGAAACAACCAGTGATTTTCATTGCAGGGTTTGTCCACTTATTTGTTCAAATTCATCATTATTTTCATTGAACCAGAAATTATTCCCCAAAATTATTTCCCCTGACAAATTTAAGGTCCATTTAAAAATATAGATGTTTTTATTAAACTATAACATGCATTTGTCATCATTTTACAGTTGTAAATGATGTAGAATGGCTAAATAATAGAAATGCAAGATGCCTTTCTGCTCAGTTTTTTGTTTTGTTTAAACTTTCTTAGTTTCTTTTGCAATTTTGTGTTCAGATTTGTTTGAAAAAATGAAAATGAAATAGTAATAGACATATGACTTTTGCCTCCTGACTTGAAACCCGTGGAGTCTCTTTAGAGGCTACTCCAACACAAAGCTCTTCATTTCCTTTTGTACAGGTGCACTTTATTAACATCATAAATTACAGGACACAATTCACATGCGCACTCCTCGTTGACATTATCACTCAATGTTAATGATGATTCAAGCCTCTTGACAGCCCGAGAGAAGCGCTAATGCATCAGCATCGTTGTGGGGGGAAAAGTGAATTGGGTTGAATGAAAAATGGGACAAACTGGAGGTGCAACAGATGCTGTGTTTGAGAAAAGGTGTAAAGAGAGTAGCTCCAATGTATCTGTGATCTTGCTGGTACATCTTAATTTGCTGACCTAAATCAAAAGGTTGTACTGTGAGTGTTCAGTGATGTATTTTAGATCCATCCATACTCTTAGTTATACTTTATTACACTTTAATTACCCATTTGCACTGTTGTTCTGATCTTGTATTTAAGTCTATCTTTGAATAATGAATTAAGTTAATCAAGGCTTGAAGAAAGAAGTATTTATCTTAGTAATATCTATTGACTTTCTAAGATTGCCCATGGGAACAAACATAAAATGTCTTGTTTTACTGGAAATATGAAAAAAAACATGCACTTTAAAATGTAAAATTAAAAATAATAATAAAAAAAAAAACTACAGCTTTACTTGAAATAACATTTGATTATTTTAGTATTGGGAAATCCTGTTTTAAGAGTCAAAATATACTCAAATCAAGAAACACGCATCACTTTTTAACTTACCTATTTTTCGTTCTCCGACAATGCTAATCAAACCTGACTGAGTTGAGTCCGCTCCAAGCCTGAAACAATAGAAGTGATTTGAATTCTAAATATTAAATGTTTTATGAGTTTTCCAATCCAAACTTTAGCTACATTTCTCTGCTGCTTCATGTGACGTCGCTGATGCCAAAACTCTCAATTCCTCCCTTTAAAAACGATGTCACCTTCTGCCGTTGCCGGACCACCTGAACATGCAAAGAGAAACAGACTATACTACCAAAGCACATTTACATTCAGCGGCTGTCACTGCACTCCTCCAGCTTTCTTGCTTCCTGCTTTTGCACTCGTGAGGTAACGGTCAAGCTCGGTTAAGTGTGCATCAAGGGGCTGGGTGTGGGTGGGGGGGGGGGATATAGCTGTGTCGTGTACACTGGCGGGCCCGTCCACGAGAAAACTATCCTGTCGACCGAGGAGAAGCTGATTGAAGTGCTGACCTTTTGGTGATGCTGTGCAAAGAGGGGGCCTGCACACTCTCAGTCAGGCTCATGCAGGATCTGACAGCTGAGTGGGAGTGAGACCACGACTCCAGACTCCCACCAGTGTCAACCCTGGCTCTCCACCAAAAACACAAACACGCACGCACACCCCACCCACCCCCTAAAACACTTTTTCCAGCCTGTGCCGTCCAGGTAGAGCGGCCTCTGAAAATAGCACTGTGGGCTTTTGGGAGAAAATTGCAAAGCCGCAAACAGAAGCCGGCTGCTGCAGAGGTGAGATAATCAGCTTGTGGTAACAGCAAATGGCCCCTGAGTGGAAGGCAGGTAATCATTGTACCAGTGTTTTTGTGGGAGAGGTGCTGAGAGCTGCTGTCCTTATCTGTGTGTGTGCCCCTGCATATTCACAGGAACTGAGCAGGCGGGCGGGCGGGCGGGGGGGAACACTTCTGAATAAGAACATGGACAAAGAAGGTCAATTCATTCAGAAGTTTTGTTCAAAAACTAAAACACTCATAAGATTGGGTTATTTATTGTTGGCAGTGGTATTCAATGGCTCTTGTAAAGTGCAGTGATTTGTATAGTATAGGATAGGACTCTGTTAAAGGATTATTCATTACATTATTACGTTAATATTTACATTACAGCACTGTCTCGTGATTAGCTACTTAACTTTGCTGCTATAGCCGGTTATAACATTTTTAAGAGGACAGGGAAAACTCTTAGTTTTTTGGTCAGTTTGTTCTCTAAACTTACAACCTGGAAACAAAATATATCGGATATGTCAAAGTAAATCTGGCGCTATACATTTTTTAGATTCATATGTCACAAAATATGTCAAGTTTTGGTAATTTTGACACATAAAAAGCTTTATGAAAGCATCAAATTATGAAAATGATGTATTTTTTTGTTCTTACATTTAGTAAACTAGACAAGTTTCAAAATGATAATAAGATTTTTTCCTATTCCCCTGCATCAGTGTCTCGCCTTAACAGCAAATTACTCGACAGTGTTTATTTTATTTGCACAAGAAAAAAGTTAAATAAATGTACAATACCATAAATGTGTTGAACTTGCCTTATAAAATGATACATATCTTTTCTTAATCATGAAAGGTTACTGTTTATTTGAGGTACTTATTTAAATGTGTCGATGTTTGTGTACATAACGGCTCTGGTGATACAGTGGGCTATAATTTATTCATTGTTTGTACATTTCCTATAGTATTCTGTTTGCTGTGCCAACACATCGAGTCCCCGCTCAGGTGAAACACATTTACATAGAAAACAGATTGCTGATCCAGATGCATCAAGCACAGATTTATTTCCTAACCTGGACTGGAGTTAAGTTTAGCTCCTCGCTTTGATGAACACCTTACACAAAGAAATACCTCCTTGTATCTTATCAGGCTTTCGTAATGCCGTCGTCTCTGTTTACAAGATTAAGCGTTTCCTTCGGATTCAAAGGCAGAACAAAATGATAGAAATCATTTTGTGATTGTGGCTGTATGGCATTCCTAAACGGGGTGTTCACTAAGGTTGAGGAGAGTACATCATCTGGGTGGGACATGAGCAGTGTGTGTGTGGTCAGTATATCTACATCTACGTGGAGGTTTTTGTAAGTTGAAGCAGAGGTAAGGCAAGGACAGTGTACATTTGAGCCGAGGCACATTGACAGCATGTACAGGCCTATGTTTAGGCCCGATACACAACCTCAGCTCATAGCTCAGGCCATGTATGTCACTAAAGCCTAGGCCCGATACACAACCTCAGCTCATAGCTCAGGCCATGTATGTCACTAAAGCCTAGGCCCGATACACAACCTCAGCTCATAGCTCAGGCCATGTATGTCACTAAAGCCTAGGCCCGATACACAACCTCAGCTCATAGCTCAGGCCATGTATGTCACTAAAGCCTTCAGGTGTGGCTAGTCCAACTAAATACACACAGTTATTTATGAGGCAGCATGTTTGATTGGTCCAGCTCGACTTTAGTGACTTCAAAGCCACATTCAAACCTGGTTCAACGTGTAACTTACATCATACACATCCAACTCCATCTGGTTTGATATTTTACTAGTTAAAGAAACAGTGTGTAACTTTCTGGAGGTGGTGCGTCACCTGCATGATTCTATCCAAACACTCTCCATGTTTCTAGATCGTTAGCCATACTATGGAATATTATAAAGGAACAACATTTCCATGGAAACCAGCAGGAGTAGGCTCCTCCTCCAGGCTGAGTATGAGGAAGTTGTGCAAATGTGAGCCTGCTCATATTAAGGGCACAGGTTTTCCAACATTATTGGAAATAAAAAAAACTAAAATTTTATTCTAGTCTATGTTTTGGCAAAAAGTTACCTACCGGGGCTTTAAATACATCTTACATGGTAATACTCACAGTGACACCTAAGCTATAGGACTTATCAGAATTTACGGACAGAAGTTTATGGACGTGTGTATTATATATACATTTAGTCTGGATTGCTCATAGCAATCTGTGTAAACAAGATGAAATCCCTAGAAGAAACAGATACATTTGGTAATGTATAGCCTGCATACACAGATAAGTGTAACTGTTCTGTCAGTGTGGTGCTGCAGGCCTGTCCCACACACGCGAGGCTACAGCTGCTCCTGGAACATTAACACTTATCTCAGGTTTCAAAATGATGAAAAATTAGCACACTTGCCAAAGCAGTTAACAATTCATAACTGAATATGATCTTGAAATGGCGCCTACAAACGGGAAACTAAACCCCATGAAAACTTTACAACTTCTTTTCTGCTCCTAACAGAGATATTTTTCAAGATCAGTAGTAGCCATAGATTTATTGAACTTACTGAATAGTCGAAGTAGCTGTAGATATTAACAACAGCATCTGGTTTATCTGGTTACAAAAAATAAAATTAATATACGGTGGTGGTGATGGTGGTATTTTGTGGTAGCAGCTTGTTGTTTTGTGTTAGTAAAGTGTAGTATCAGATGAAGAGTCATTAAACCTGATATCCCGCTGTTCTGAGTAGTTCCAATGTGTGCGCGTTGTCTTTTTGGCCCTTTTTAGTGCTATTTATCACCTGGAGATTGCCTTTAGCTTTGCTTCCTGCTCACTTGATACTTCCAGAACAGCATAGTGGATGTGCCCGGGCACGTGAGCGAACGTTCACGCCTGATGGCACATGAAGCTGCTCGCCGCGATGGAGGTGAGGTGGTGCTGGAAGGAGCATGTTCAAAACGTTGCCTGCATCAGCGCTTCATCTTTCCTCTGCTCACATTGCACACAAACAGAAGAAAAAGAACAAGCAGGAAACAGAATGTCAAATATTGAGTTGAATTGTTGAATTGAGGACTATATGTGAATTGTGAACTGCATTTTCACATGTTTTATACAATATTACACGTGTAGTAGTAGTAGTAATAATAGTTATAGTAGTAATGATAGTAAAAATAGTAATAATAGTAATAATAGTAATAATAGTAGTAATAATAGTAATAATAGTAATAATAGTAGTAATAATAGTAGTAGTAGTAATAGTAATAGTAGTAATAGTAATAATAATAGTAATAGTAATAGTAGTAATAGTAATAGTAATAGTAGTAGTAGTAATGGTAATAGTAATAGTAGTAGTAGTAGTAATAATAGTAATAGTAATAGTAGTAGTAGTAATAGTAATGTGATAGTAATAGTAATAGTAATAGTAGTAATAGTAATAATAGTAGTAATGTAATAGTAATGTAATAGTAATAGTAATAGTAGTAGTAGTAGTAGTAGTAATAGTAATAGTAATAGTAATAGTAATAGTAGTAGTAGTAGTAGTAGTAGTAGTAGTAATAGTAGTAATAATAGTAGTAGTGGTAGTAGTAGTAGTAGTAGTAGTAGTAGTAGTAGTAGTAGTAGTAGTAGTAGTAGTAGTAGTAGTAATAGTAGTAATAATAGTAGTAGTGGTAGTAGTAGTAGTAGTAGTAGTAGTAGTAGTAGTAGTAGTAGTAGTAGTAGTAGTAGTAGTAGTAGTAGTAGTAGTAGTAGTAGTAGTAGTAATACACTGGTATAAGTTTGTTTTTACTGAGTGTAGACATATAGTTGCACATCTCCTGGTATAATAATAGAAAATGATAACGGCTACACATATTTATTATTTTGTGGAAGCAGAGAAATGTGTTTTGATGATAGGGCTGGAAACAGTTGAAATCATTGTATAAGTTGCAGTAGCTTCTTTCACCTCTGGTAAAACCTCGATCGTGTTATCAGTTTCAGTGCAGTTTTGAAACTTTCCAACGTACTCAGGGCCACTTCAACACTGATGTAACTCTTCCTGAACATTGTGTCAGAAGAGCTGGACTCATTTGTGATGTAATTTAAGTTACAGTTGTTCTTATTGCGAAAGTGAGACTGTTGTGTGGTATAACGGACTTCTGGTCAGGCCTTTTGTACAAAAAACATCGGCAAATACACACATTTTATTTTTACACAGAGGTCATTTTGCATTTTGGGGCTTCTGGAAACCAACTACCTCTGAAATTCCCAATGTGTCTGTTGTTCAGTACAAATATTTAACTATATGTCTGGGGATTCCAATGACCTGGGCAATATATACTGTATTTGTAGTGCAACAATAGTAAATCATAGTGAGAATTACAATTAGTTTTGACTAAGACACCGCTACAAACATATAAACGTAAAAGGATGAGAACAATACAAATATTCTTCGACAATACTAGACAAAAAATACAGTTTATTGTAAGTTTCATTGTTACAAAATAGCTAAAAGTATTACACAATTTAAAAGAAATTGCTAGCACAGCCCAGGCATATCATGAAAAGACATAGTTGATCACATTTTACACATATTTCACTTTGTGTCTCTGCACCGCAAAAGCTCATAGGTCAAGTGTGTGAACGGGAGGCTCATGTGATGGAAATCAAAGGAAGTGGCCACACGAGGCTTCCATTATAAGTCTGTAGTGGTGCATGTGCTTCCCTTTAACCTTTAGCACACACGCTAATCACTCTGCACAGCACTGGGACGCCGTCTGTCCTCCACTCATCACAGGCTCCAGATCACACGCTTGTTTGAGCCACGTTGGAAAATATGCTAACAGGCCAGTTTCCACTTGAAGACCACAGAAATAACTTCCTTAACACACAGCAGCCTCATATGTCCCAGGGAGTAGATAGTGATGATAGTGTTCCTTAAACTAAGCAAGGGGACTGAAAAGCAAAACTAGTGTGACTCAATGTAACATATCATCAGATTGAGATTCAGAGATGAAAGCAACTGGGTCAAACATGGCTTTTTGAATTTAGTTTTCCTTCTTTCAAACCTTTTGAGACTTGTAGGCACCATCAAAACTTTACTTTTCCCTGAAAGGAGACACATTATGCTCTCCTTAACGAGCGTTTAAGCTTGTTAAGATAAGATAAGATAAGATAAGATATTCCTTTATTGTCCCACATGGGGAAATTTCATTGGTGCAACGCAGGTAGATACAGAGGTAGATACAGAAGAACAGATCACTTATAGGAAGTCTGAAAAACACTTTCAGTAGAAGATCTCCTATAAATAAATAAAAACTCCCATAGACAAATAAATACATAAATACATAAATACCATTGCATGTGATCACGACAGTAATTGCACATGAATATGTGTCACGACAGCACATAGATTGCACATGAATTTCACAGTAATTGCACATGAATTGCACATGAATTCCAACAGCAATTGCACATACGACAGAATTGCACATCAGTATTAGGTTAGGTCAGTATTGCGCCGGGATAACGTGACGATCTCCGGGTAAGACGACTGTTCTCCGCAGTTTCATTAGTTCCTCCTTTGTGGAAACGCGGTACGGCGGCGGCCGGGGGGCGGGGCCGGAGCCGGGGGGCGGGGCCGGCCGGGGGGCGGGGCCGGAGCCGGGGGGCGGGGCCGGCCGTGTTACAACACTGTTTCCTCATCATTATTTTACTCGAGGTTATTTACATTGATTCCTGCATGTTTGAGTACCGGTAATTCTGTATTTTCCAGCAATTGAGGCTTAAGTGCTCAGATAAATCCTAATTTCACCTACCCCCTGTCATTCCTGTTTTATTAAGACTCTGGGTGATACATGGAGCTTCTAAAATGTCACAGACACTTTTCAAATATAACAAACTGCCGGTATATATGCGTCATACATGTGTCTCCAAATAAAAACATATGCCCACAACTCAACCAGGTCACAGATGTTCAAGGTTCTGAATCGTAAATCAAATGGAATTATGAGATTTCTGAATCGTTGCACCCCAAATGTCAGCGCTTATCAGATCTGCAGTTTTGAAGAGAAAGTCATCGAATCTGTTTTTATTACTAAGCAGTTTAAGATCAATATTGCTGGTTACAATGAACAAAATGTAAAATGATGAGCTGTTTATGTTAGCGTTAATTACTAAGTATCTAAAAAGCATATATTTGCAGTTATAGTACTGTATAACTGCAATTATCTTAACTTTAGTTTGATTTGCAAATGAAGTTTGAGTGCCAAACACGTTCTGTTTCATGTACTTTTTTGTTTCATGAATGTTTTTTCTGTCAGGATGACTTCAGTACTGATACTACTTCCTGTTATTGCTTCAGCATCTACTGTAAACCCCATGGTGATTCCTCCATTATGTTGGTTTCCCATCTTAGATCACGGCAGCTCTTATAACGCATAAGAAATATCCACAGATCAGGTCATTGGTTTAACAGTCCGAGCTGCGGTGTTGTGTCAGTGCGCCGCAGTAAAGGGTCTCTTGTTGCATATGTATGTAAGTTTGAGTTCAGCTCGGGTCAAACATGCTCCCGATGACGCCACACGTGGGGCTCAGAGCTACAGCTGACTCGTGCCTTAAAGGTCACACAGATAGTTCCATTTGGAAGACATTCAGGTTCTACGCAGGTGGAGGAGGGACTCAGGAGCTAAAGCTGAGAGCTGGCTATTTATCATGATCTCACTCAAGTAGAAGTAAAATGTCGTGACCCAAATAATGACTCGAGTAAACTACTACTACAACGTAAAATGCACCTGAAGTCTGATCATTTAGAAATAAAAGTTCAGACAAAACTAAACTATGTCCAACTATTTGGTATTTCCAAAGAATTGACACAAATAATATCTGAAGTTAAGTGTTGGGTGTAATACGCAACAATATTTAAATAACTTAATATGGTCAAAATAAGGCTTTTGTCACTTTAGACTCACAGTGGAAAGAGGAACCAAGCGTCTTACTCAAGTGCAAGTACTCTTACTTCAGAATGTTACTCAAGTAGTAAATGTACAATGTCTTCAAAACGTTTTCCAAATGTAGTGGTAATGTCACCTAATAGTGTCCAAAGCAATTAGGACAAAGTAAGGAATTGAAAACTAATGTGTAAATGTGTGTAAAGCCAAAGAGTAAACTATATTTCAACTCTTCACACTGCTAGTTCCTCCCACGACTACCACAACCACACAAAGTCTATTGTAAAAAAAATAAAAAAAAAAATAAGTTGAATCGGAAATTAAGGAGTTAGTACTAATACTGATTTTAAATGTATTCTGATCCTGTTGTACATATATTCTATTTAAATCAATCAAATTCTACACATTTAATTTCCCCGCCCTTATTCTATTTTAGCACAGTCTATGTTTATTATTATTTATTATTAAAGTGAAAATATGGCGTCAGAAAACTAGTAGTACACAAATATACAAACTAGAAGTATTCCCTCTGGCCAAAAACATTTCCACTTTAACAATGACTCTCTTGCAATTACACCTGACAGAACATTTCTATTTCTATCATATTTAAGACTGGTTTTCTTCATCTTATTTTCAGGATTACACTCACCACTCCCTCTACCATCTGCTTTCATCGATACCACTACTATACTTTCCCTAGTAAGAGTGGGTGGTGGGGAAATGCACACTTAGCTGCAGTTCTTGTAAACTTAGCCATCACTGACACTGCTGATACTGGGAATGCAGCAGAACCACTTTTTCCATCCGTACGTACATATCGTCTCTCCTCGTGTCCTTACGGGGGACACAGTTTCCAGTGGCTAAATGTCTCCACATTAAAAGAACAGTCCCACAATGGCGCCACATGTGAAGGTCAGGCTATTCAAACTGCAATGATGTCATTTTGTCCACCTCTGCCGTTTATAGTTCAAAGGTCACGCTAATTATTGCTGACACCAGATTGAGCGGGAGGTTAAATTAATCTGGGTCTTAATATGAGCAAGTAAATAGTCCTGATTAAATATTGGCTAAACGGAAGCTGTGTAAATAGATCACCGCGTTATAAGTAAATGACATAATGATGTAACACAAAACTGATGAGTTATTTTGGGATATCTGGGTCAAAGGAGTTTCATATTCAGTGTCAAATCTATTTTATAATGGCTTCTATTTTTAATTTTTTTAACATGTTTCTTATGCCACTTGAGACTGGTCGGATCTTGGCATCTGAAAATGTCTTTGCCCTGTGTAGTTAAAGGTGCGCTGTGTAACTTTTCTGTTGCGTGGTATGTCACCGGCTTGTCTCTGAGGAAAGATCCACTGTATGTCTTTAAACTGATCGTTATTGCATTTCACATTTTAACCACACAAAGCACAGATCCAAGAGTTGAAAGTGAAATAAAAGTCATGACAATCACGCTTTCTTTTGGCACGTGCCCAATGACCCCACAGCTCCCCATCTTGTTTTGTGAATATGTGAACTCCTAAATCTGGTCAATAACATGTACAGAACATTTACAGAACATTTACAGAACATTTACAGAACATTTACAGAACATTTACAGAACATTTACCGCTTCTACACTCCAGAAATCAGAACTATATCGTAACCCATGATGTAAAACGTGCACCTGCCTAACAAGAATCAACACCACTAAGTATTCAGACACGTGTAATCAAACTGTGGACTCAGAGCTGGCCAGTGAAACGGTGACCAGTGACACGAAAGAGAAAGAAAAGAGGCTAAACTTAGACGAGGCAAAGCTGCGAGGGGTGACAGGAGCTGGGACACGATCTGAAGGCGGGTTGTCTGCGATCCGATGAGTTGATAGTAAGCGTGGAAAGAGTACTGCAGACGGTTACGAATGACTATTCGCTCACTACTGCTGACAAACGTGAACTTAAAGGCACAGCATTTCATGGGTAGAAAGTAGAGAGTTAAAACCACAACATTCTCCATGCAGATCATTTTTTATAGCTAAAGGAACAACGTTTCCTTGGAGTCAATTTTATGTGTACGCTCGCTCAGGACTTGGTTTTCATCCATTTACGTAGTGTGCCTTTAAGTAAAACACCAAAATACTACTCAAGGATATAGTTACTTTTTATGCATTGTTAGTAGCATCATTCTTTCAGCGGATCAGTCTTTACCTGATTGATTAAACATTTAAAAACTAAATTGAGATACTGATTCTAGCTAATTGCAACTACATTAAACTCAATTACAAATACATGTTTAAAAATCTACTCCAAAAATACAATCATTGAAAAATAAAACTACTCTATTACTAAAAAAAACAGTATCCATATGACTTTTTCTACAGTATTGTGTATTGTAGTATTATAGTATCTATAACAAGTTACTTTCCGGCCACCTAAAACTGTGATGAACTGTTTTCTTTCTACAGTTTTGTGCCACAACTGAGACTAAACTTAGATTAGAACAGGACTAAACCAGGACTGGAGAAAGAGCAAGTCCGGACAAAACCGGAACAAGCTTGTACTGAGCTGTTTGAAAGATTGCAGTACAAATGAAGTATACTCCACAAACCTGCCATATTCATCATGGTTCAAAGTCATTTCAGCTGAGACTCCAATTGCCTCTTTGCGGTTGACACATGGCACATTTCCTGCAGCATTTGTGAAAATAAAATAAAAGCTATTCCACTTTGTTTCACGTGGAGGGCCCAAAATGACAGAGAAATCAACCACAAACCTGTACAAATGCTTCTGACCTGAACAACTCATCCACCGGCGATGTAATGGCTGCTCTGTGTTTTCTAAGACTCTTTGACGAACAATAAATAATCTCGCTCTGACATTCTGTTGCTCTTGGGGCTAATGGTTTAAGTGCTTAAACAAATCGGATGCAGAGAAAATCCTGTCAGGAGGAAAGACAATAAATAATGCTGAAACATGGGACACGGCGGTCTTTGAATGACATTTGCAATCAGCCATGTTGACATTCTCACTAGACTCACTTCCCTGTTTCGCATCAATATACTGTACATGCAATAATACCACAATTTAAACTCACACCAGCTGCAATTTATGCTCAACATTGTCTGAAAAGTGTTGTGCTGTTTGATCAGGGCTGAGTTTTACCTCACAATACTGTACATGAAACTGGAGTGCAACGTTTACTGATGATGTAGAATAAATATCATTATCAGAATATAGTTGCATGATAAGTACATTTTTCATCTATGTGCGTATTACCAAGAAGTTTGTCAGGATATTTTGAGTGCAGTCCTTAATTTGTTCGCTAATAAACAAGGAAATCCACAAGGAGATCGATATAGTCATCAAAAGATTAAAAATAAAATGTTTCCGTCTCCATGAAGAATGTTCTGAAGTGTGGTTTTAACTTCCACCTACAGAAGGTTACACACTGTGCCTTTGATTAGGACATTCCACCTTGTAGAATAAATTTGCCTTCAATTCGAATAATGCAATACAATCTTCTCTGTGAAACGTTGTGCTTCAAACACAAATCTATTCTTAAACTGCAGCATGAATACAGATGGCAGCAACTGTTGGCAATGCCGTTGTACCTGCGCCAGAAAACATCCATGACCTGCACCTGATTAAAACTCAGCTGCTCTCCCTCCCTCCCTCCTCTCCCTCCCTCCTCTCGCTCCCTCCTCTCCCCCTCTCCCTCTCTCCCTCTCTCCCTCTCTCCCTCCTCTTGCTCCTTCCTCTCGCTCCCTCCTCTCGCCTCCTCCCCCTCCTCTCCCTCCTCTCCCCCTCTCCCTCCTCTCCCTCCCTCCTCTCCCTCCTCTTGCTCCCTTCCTCTCGCTCCCTCCCTCGCTCCCTCCCTCCCCCTGCTGCTGCTGCCAGTATTTATCTGTTCTGTTCCGTCTCATCCTACAGCTCAGTGCTTCTATAGATAGGACAGTGCCACTCCAGTTCTTTCTGCATGACTCAGCTCTCCAGCTCTGCACTGTAAATATTTAACCACGTCATTCCTGGCATTCGCTCGTTTTAATATCCAAAATGTAGCTCTTCTCCAAAATGACGCTGGTGTTTTATTCATTCAGACTAATGCTTGATTTTTTGCTAGAGTACCAGGAAAGAGAAAGGGGCATTTGCATGTTATTATATTCAGGGAAACGGTGGTTTGTGGTAAGAAAAAAACCCTGTCCTTGCTAAAGTTGAGAAGAGTGCAATCAGCGTAAAGTGCAATGAACTTGGATAGGAAACAGTTATCTTATCACAGTGTAAGAAAGTTTGGGCAGCAATTTGTTTTATAGT